>NC_059297.1:23411689-23429189 GCF_017591435.1 Portunus trituberculatus
GGGGATCAAAGTAGTGAAGACTCTGGCCATTAATTTTCTGACCTCTATAGACAAGACTGGCCATTAATTTTCTGACCTGTATAGACCCTTCCTAATGTAAATAAAATCGTTCAATCATGCTCGAAACTCAAGGTAGAAATGCACCTCAGTACTGAAGGAATTAATATATAGAAAGGATGGCAATGGTATTCTTCTTTCCTTCTCGTCCTTTACTTCTATATCTTGTGTAGTGTTGGCGTCCTTCCTCTTTCCTCTTACAATGACAATAGCAAAAGTGTGAAGGCTCCCCCTCTCGGTTCACGCTGGTGTCAAGAGAGATAGTAACATAAGACATCAGATTAACACACATAATTCAAACCCGTTAATTATTCTTGGGAACCACGCCATGTGCTTCTTATTATCTATGCTTTTTACCCCTTATGACCTCTCTCTCTCTCTCTCTCTCTCTCTCTCTCTCTCTCTCTCTCTCTCTCTCTCTCTCTCTCTCTCTCTCTCTCTCTCTCTCTCTCTCTCTCTCTCTCTCTCTCTCTTCTGAGACACACTGACACCACACAAATTTCCCGTATTCATTATCCTCTCTCTCTCTCTCTCTCTCTCTCTCTCTCTCTCTCTCTCTCTCTCTCTCTCTCTCTCTCTCTTTCTTGATGAAGGAGGGAAAATCAGACTGAAAAGAATGGATATAAATGAGAGAGAGAGAGAGAGAGAGAGAGAGAGAGAGAGAGAGAGAGAGAGAGAGAGAGAGAGAGAGAGAGTCTTTTGAAAACCCTTCCGTTTACGCCGGGTATCTAAAATCTCGTCTAAAAAGTGTTATCACGGTGTTTCCTTACTTTGTATGGTGCATTATGGGGCTTCTATTGACAGGCGAGGGCCCATTCACTCCCTACCGAGAACTCCTGAAACGTTCGGAAAAAGGCGAGTTTGGAGTTGGTGGATAAAACGTTTATAATCTAGCGCCTGAAAATTGTCTACCTGTTTTTTTATCTCCCCTTTCCACCCTTTTTTTTTATCCTACCTTTATTTATTTTTTTTTTTGTCTAACAATTGTGGGTATCATAGTTGGATTTCATTTCTTTTATTTATGCATTATGAAGATTTGTTTTTTAGTTTTCTCTGATGTACTCGTATTTTTCCCATAATCATCTATACCTTTTCACTTCTAAAGCTTAACGTATTTCCTTTTCACTATAAAGCGTCACGGATGATTTTTTTTTTGTCATTATAGTTTTCATATCTCCGTTTTTTTTTTTTTACTGTAACTTTCCCCTTAAGGCTACATTAGCAGTTTAATTTATTTTCTTTTCACCTTAAACAATCATGATTTTTTTTTTTTTTTTTTTGCTAATATTATGCTTACTAGTCTCTTGAATATTAATGTAAACAATGTCATTTCTTCTCATAATTCTATAATCGATGTTTTTACAAATATGTTCCAGTATAATGTTACATTGTAATTTAATCTGTGATATGCTCACCTTCTTTCGTTATTCAGTATAAATGGAGAGAGAGAGAGAGAGAGAGAGAGAGAGAGAGAGAGAGAGAGAGAGAGAGAGAGAGAGAGAGAGAGAGAGAGAGAGAGAGAGAGAGAGAGAGAGAGAGAGAGAGAGAGAGAGAGAGAGAGAGAGAGAGAGAGAGAGAGAGAGAGAGAGAGAGAGATTCAACAAAAATATTAAAAACACAATTTCATTACTTCTATTACCTAAGTTTTTTTTTTTCCTTTTGTCGACATTGGAGGCAAGATTTCTAGTTTTCCGTGTTTGAAATGCAATTATTCAAGCCAGTCTTTTATTTTCTCTCCCTTTGTCTTCTCTTCTGCAATAAGAATAACATTATTAGATTTTGTGTAATCTGAGGAGAAAAAAAAAATGAAGTAACGAGAACCAAACTCTCAAATGCAGCTTTTATACAATTTGATTTTCCGTTTTTAGTTTTCATCTCTCAACGTTCGAAATAGGTTGAATATAAACGAACACAAAGAAAAACAACATTAGTGTGTTCTTAATGAAGTCCACTCTTTCTTGAATATGTCTTTCAATGGTCTTTCTCATACATTTTTTTCCCCCACATTCTCTTTTCGCGACATAGGAAGCAAGAAGTTTCGGAATACTTGTAAAAAATATTGATGCCGTCTATCCTTCTGTACAAATCTAAGTTTTTTTTTTTTATTTAAACCATGTGGGCTTTTCACGGGAATTTACGGGCTAAAGGGGGTACTTTTTGGGGTACCTCCTATCTCAAAGCCCACCCGCTAGAAACCATTGCCCCGAGTGAGGAAGCCCAACCTACACTCGGACCGTGAACAGGATTCGAACCCGTGCGCTTGGAGACCCCTCGGACCCCAAAGCACGCATGGTTTCACTGTACCACGGCGGAAATAATACCAGACTTTTTGTTCACTTACATAATTTCTTGTGTATCAGCAGTGGATGAACAATATTGCTTTGCCATACTACGTTTTCAAATAGAAAATATATATTGATACCGTCTATACTTTATACAAAATCTAAGTGTCATAATAGTAGCAGACTTCTTGTTCACTTATATCATTTTTTGTGTATCACCACTTAATAAACGGTGTTAGTTTGTCCTATTACACTTTGAAATAGAAAATAAATATGATTCATCGCAGCTGGAAAAACATACCGGATTAGTCTCTCTCTCTCTCTCTCTCTCTCTCTCTCTCTCTCTCTCTCTCTCTCTCTCTCTCTCTCGTTTAGACTAATATTGTCCGTTTCGTGTAAAATCAAAGAAAAAAGGAGAGAGAGAGAGAGAGAGAGAGAGAGAGAGAGAGAGAGAGAGAGAGAGAGAGAGAGAGAGAGAGAGAGAGAGAGAAGGTCAATGAACTTATTAATTATAGTGTTTGTAGTAATATTCGTACACAGCAACTTTAATGATATACTTTCGATTAATATTTCGTCCTTTTTTTCCTACCCCACACGAAGCTAACACATAATTACAAGTTACAATTTCTATAAAAACAAGGAAAAAAAAAAAAAAAAACTAAAAACTTAGCGGATCTACATTTACCATTACTTTTTTTTTTTTTAAACTACTTTACATATTTTAAGAAGACAGAAGGGGGGGAGGGACAGGAATTCACCGACTTTTTTTTTACATAAGTATTTCTTTTAGTTATTCGTAATCTTAAGCCAACTTGCTTCCCTTCCTCGTAGACATAAAAAAAAAAAAATGAAAAACATGATATTTTGAAAAAGAAAGCGTCAGAAGATGCTCTCGTAGGTCGATAACTAGTTCCTCTCCTAAGACCTCCAGATTTTTCCCGTTCTTTTTAATTCAACCCTGGCTGGAAGTTGATGTTTAATTACTGGCTGCCTTCCTGTCGCTCGTGAAAATTAAAAGTGACGCCAGTGAACTCCACGCACTCCTGCAAGCAAGCACCTGGAGGAAGAGGAGGAGGAGGAGGAGGAGGAGGAGGAGGAGGAGGAGGAGGAGGAGGAGGAGGAGGAGGAGGAGGAAGAGGAGGAGGAGAAGGCCTGGGGGAGAAGGGAAGGACAGCGAAGCCTCAAAAATATCTTTAAAAAATATCTATGAAAATTATACTTCTGGGGAAATTCACTGCCTCCTTTTTTCTTTCTATTTTTTTTACCCTCTTCTCTTTTTTTTAATTTTCTAAAGTATTTTGAGAAGGACCTCACCTAACCCCACTGCCTCTCTTGCCTCCCGTCCAGTGCAGGCCGCCACTTTTATTTCATTTCATTTTGGTAAGTGCTCCTCCCGCATCGCTGGTTTCTTAAAAGTCTTGGCGATCCCGAGGAATATTTTGGGATGCTTAAGCTGACGGGCATGGTGGTGGTGGTGGTGATGGTGGTGGTGGTGGTGGTGGTGGTGGTGGTGGTGGTGGTGGTGGTGGTGGAGAGAGGCTTACGATGTGATGATGGGGACTTGAGTTGCGACTTGAGGCGTAATAATGGGAACTTGTGGTAATACTTGTGGTGATGAGATGTTGAGGTTGTGGTGATGGGAAGTTCCGAGGTGCATTTGAGTTACGATGATGGGATCTTTGAGTAATGGTGATGGGAACTTACGGTTATTTTGAGTTATAATGAAGGAAGTGGAGGAGAGATGAGGGTTGATGTGATGTAAGGAAGCTGAAGTGAAGTGTGAGTGATGCTGATGAAAGCCAGCGTCAATTTTGAATGAGGAGGAGGAGACACGGGAACTGAGGTGATGGGAACTTAAAGAGACTTGAGTTGTTTTGACGGGAACCTCAATCACTAACAAAATTGGAGCAGAAATGGTGGAATAGGAGGGAACACCAGATGAAAATGATATGTGATGACAGAACACGAGTTAATTAATCTTTTGACTGATATTCGCTAAGTCTTTCTACAATCACTCATCAATCTGAGACATCGTTACTCGTTCTACAGGCACCTCCAGTTTTTACACTAGGTGGAAATTACATCCATTATTTGTTCACCTCTCTTTCCTGTTTGTGTAAGGATTTCACTCATTACATCTAGTCCTCTTCAGTGTTTCAAATAACTGTGAAAAGCTTAAGATCTGTAATGTGGTGTTCGTTAGTTGGAGAAAAAAGTGAAATTGTAAAAAGGTAAAATTAAGTTACGATAAAAGAAACGACTTAAATTTTTAGTTGCAATGACGTGGACTTATGATTAATTATGACTAGACGAACGCGAGGCAGAATTTGAGCCGAGGACGAGATTGCAACCTTGACAGCATGTAACACTTTCTTGTTTTAAAGTTACGTATATTATGATGAAATATGAACTTGATAATTTTTTAATGAGTTCTGCAGCCGTCTCTCTCTCTCTCTCTCTCTCTCTCTCTCTCTCTCTCTCTCTCTCTCTCTCTCTCTCTCTCTCTGACAAGATAAACTAAAGAAAAGAGAAGTACCAAAGACAGGAAAGATATCAAGAGAAAAAAAAAGTTGAAATGAATAGAAGAAAAAATAACGAAAAGAGAGAGGAGAGATAAAGAAGGGAATCAAGGAGAAAAACAAAAAGACATAGGAAGGGATGACAAAAAATCCAAGGTGGAAAATGGAACAAAAGAGGAAAAGAAAACGAATAATGAGAGAGAGAGAGAGAGAGAGAGAGAGAGAGAGAGAGAGAGAGAGAGAGAGAGAGAGAGAGAGAGAGAGAGAGAGAGAGAGAGAGAGAGAGAGAGAGAGAATTAATAAAGGAAGGAAGGATGGATGGAAAAAGAATGAATAAATGAAGGAAGGAAAGAAGGAAGGAATGAAGGATGGAAATAAGGAAGTAAGGAAAAAAGGAAGGAAGGAAAGAAGGAAGGAAGAAGGAAGGAAGGAAGGAAGGAAGGAAGGAAGGAAGGAAGGAAGGAAGAAGAATGAAAGGATCAAAACAAGGAAGGGAATAAAAAAAGAAAGAAAGAAGAGACGTTAACAAGAAAAAAAAAAAAAGAGAATACAAAAACTAAATGAACTCACGAGAAATCCAAGTGAAATATTTCTTCAAGCCGTGACGTTATTCTCTATTCTCTTGCGTTAACCATTTCTATCAGTCAGTAAAAAATTTCCATCTAATTTTTCATCTATCATTTACGTATCCCCAAAAACAACCAGGAATTTGTACCAAAGGGCTTTTTTGGAGTCAAGAGGAGAAAATACGTATAAATAATAAGACACTTCTGGGCTTAATTAGGAGAAAGTTTATCCGAGTGATCGCTGCTGCCTCTACTATAAGCCTTAAGAATGCTCACACTTTATATCTCAGCGGCCTTTACTCACAGAAGGTTAGATGCCGATATGGAAAAAGGTCACCGGCCATAACGTAAATTTTCCCCAGCCATCTATTCCTTCTCTGTCAGTTACGCTCCGCTTCTCTTTCACCTGATTGGCTATTGAAGTAAAACTGACGTACCGAAACAAACGTGATTGTCTTCATTCATCGAGCTAAAAGATTAAAAACAATAGAACTTTATTCATAAGACAGTACTCCTTCACAACTAATAACATTTACTAAGACACAAGGTACAATGAACAGCAAGTGACTGATGGATGGATTAATTTAAACCAGAGAACGTATCCAAGGCAATGGAGATGACTTCTCTTCTTGTGTACTGTATTAAATTTCTTGAAGCATAGTAGTCTTTGGTAGTCGAATGAATGGATATATGAGGCAAGAAAAGATATATATATATATATATATATATATATATATATATATATATATATATATATATATATATATATATATATATGGGTTGGTGGGTGATGGAAAGAAACTCAGGAGTAGCAGGAGTATTTTATTTCTCCAACGTTTCGCCCATAGGGCTTCTTCAGAGAGAATGACAGGCCTTTTTTTTTTTTTTTTTTTTTTTTTTTTTTTTTTTTTTGGCCATCACCCTGTCTTGGGTATTAGGCCATTTATTTATTTTTTAACTTTTTATTTTTTTAATTTCTTTTAAAATAAAGCCTTTTTTTAACGTATATACAGTTTTTTTTATTGGTTTTATTTATTTATTTTATTTATTTTTTTTTATTTATTTATTTTTTTTAAATATCTTAACAGTAAGTGACTTCACATATTCTCATGCACGCTTCATTCACACAGGGATCCTATACCTATCACAAAACTATTGTCCTTTGTCAGGGCATGGGGGAGGGAGGGATAAATCACAATCACACAGGGTGGCTACGTAGTATCACTACGTATTGCATATATACATGAAGGGAAAACATTCACATTAGATCACGCAAAATTGGAAACATACACACTTTCATACTTTTATTTACATAAATATATAGAATAAATACATGGAATAAATAACATAATATATACACATAAATCACAACTCTCTGATTAAATTGGCCTCAGTCAGGTAAATCATCAGTCTATCGACCACATCCGGGTGTTCATCACCCAGGAGGGTGGTTTGCGTTAGCGGGAGGCCGCGACCCCGGCAATACGCCGCCAAGGGCCGCCTCTCCTCACGATAACGCACACAGTGAAGCAGGATGTGCTCGACAGAGAGTGACATTACAGCTGGAACACTGTGGTGGGAAGGCGTTGGCTATGTAGGGGAGCATGTGGGTGGGGAGGGTGCAGCCCATCCTGAGGCGTGCGAGGACCACCTCCTCCCGCCTTGTGGGGCGATTGGAGGAGGCCCACTCGCCCAGGATAGGTTTGGTGGTGTGGAGGTGGAGGTTGTCCCAGTGACTCTGCCACAGGAGTTTTGCTGATGATTTAACAACTGAGAGACATGACTGCAGATCCCGACGGAGGTTCCACGCTCCCTCGAGCTCTGCAGCAGACCGAGCTAGCATGTCAGCCTGTTCATTCCCGCGTATATTGGAATGTCCAGGCACCCAAACCAGTGAGAAGGATTTATGACATGAATTCAGCTTATTAATGATGTTGCCCTGGATTTCATTTGTATCCGTGGCCGGACTCTATTGCCTGAAGGGCTGACATAGAGTCCGAAAAAATGACAATTGAATTATGAATTGAATTTAAAGCATAATCTATGGCTTTGTCAATAGCAAAAATTTCAGCAGAAAAACCGATGTATGGGTAGGCAGCCGGAACCTGAGGGCACATTCACACGACCATACACTTGCACCCACACATTCACCTGTCTTGGAGCCGTCTGTGTAGAGATGTAGGGATGGAGGGAGGCCAGCGACGAGGGCTCGGAAGTGGTGTTGGAGCTCCACCTCGGTAACCACAGCCTTCTTCCCCTGAAGCCAGTTGATGTTGAAGGTGGTGGTGGGAAGTTTCCATGGGGAAGGGTGGGCAGCACGAGCTGGTCCGCATCGTCCAGTCTCACGCCCGTTTGCTGGCAGAGCGTGTGTAGTCTGACTGAGACTGGACGGCGGACCGCATTGTGGAGGTGGTGGTGCTGCCATATAATCTTGTTTGCTGTGTTACCGAGGGAGCTTTCCGAGCCGCTTTTATCCCATGAGATAAAAGGAGGGCGTCGCGACGTAGTTGTAGCGGTGGTGTATTGGCCTCAACCTCCATCCGCGCCACACGAGTGCAGCGCAGGGCTCCAAGACACATTCGCACACATTCATTCTGCAGTACATCCAATCTCCTCAGTGTTGGTTCCGACGCAGACCCATACACCAGTGAGCCATAGTCTAAATGAGAACGAATTAAGGACTTGTACACCATTAATAAAGATTTTCTGTCTGCTCCCCATGAAGTACCAGAAAGGTATTTGAGGACATTGATCTTTTACGACAACGAATGAGCAATTCATTAACATGAGTCTTCCAATTGAGTCTGCTATCAAAATGCAGACCCAAGAACTTGACTGAATTTTGAAACGGTATCGGTTGGCCTTGAAGAGTTATTTGCAAATCAGGTACGTTACGTCTAGTGAAAACAACACCGATACACTTAGCAACTGAAAACTTAAATCCCCATAATGAGGCCCAATGCTGGACGGAATCAAGAGCATCCTGAATCCGCCCGCTGAGAATTGTGCGTTAGGCGAGGAGTGCCATAACGCACAATCGTCGGCGTACAATGAGTATTTAAGATTCCTTGGGACGGGAGTTGTTGACAGAATATCATTAATCATTATACAAAATAAAATGGGACTAAGAACACTACCCTGCGGCACCCGTTCTCCTGGACGAAAACGTCCGAGATTACGTTACCAGGAAGCTTGACAGAGAATGTTCTGTCCTGAAGAAAATTATAAACAAAAATGGGCAAGTTACCTCTGAAGCCATGAGCGTAGAGTTTCATGAGGATGCCGTGTCGCCATGTCATGTCGAAGGCTTTGTGGATGTCTAAAACACCCCTATCATGAATTCTTTTTGGCAAAAGCCTCTGAAATGCAATGCTCCAGGTGTGTTAGGTGATCCATCGTGCTTCGGTACTTCCGAAAGCCCGACTGCTGATCACCTAACAGACCCTTCGCTTCTAAAACAAAAAGTAGCCTTCGCTTTACCATACGTTCCATGACCTTACATAGACAGCTCGTGAGCGCAATAGGACGAAACGCACTGGGGTCCGTAAGGCGTCCAGTCTTTTTGGGGATTGGGATTGTGTGGGCGAAGTGCCAAGACTGAGGGAAAGTGTAGGTGGTCCATATTCTATTGTAGAGCGTTAATAATTTTGAAAGGGAGTGGTGGCCGAGATTTTGTAACATGATATATGAAATATTGTCTGGACCAGGACTGGAGCCTTTACAGGATTTCATCCAACGTAAACTCTGTGTTGTAGTCTGAGTTTACGCCTCCTGTGGCAAAGTTTGGGACAGTGAGTTCTGCAGCCTCCTTCCTTGGAAGGAAGGTAGGGTCATAGTAAGTTGTGCTGCTGGCCTGATGGAATTGGTGGGCTATGGCATTTGCTATTTCTGTTTTGTTATCAATTATAATATCATTTATTTTAAGGGTGATGATAGGAATATATGGTTTTCTGTTATTTAAGATATTTATTGTTTGCCATACTTTGGAGAGAGGAGTGGTGCGGTTAATAGATGATATGAATTGTCTGAATGAGTCTTTCTTTGCATTACGGATACTTTCCTTGCCTGAGCCCTTGCCTTTTTATTAGTGATGGAAAGTGAAAGTTGAGGTAAAATTTATGTTCCAATGATGAGAACTAGTGGTAAGTCTAATTAGTTTGTAGAGGTGGCAGGACGTGAGTGGAGGTGATGGGAACTATGAAAACTAGTGTTGAGCTTTGAGGACGCGAGTTGAGATGGTGGGAACTTGTGGTTAAGCTTTAAAGAGCACCGACTGAACCTTGAGTAAGAATTAGACATAGAAATATAAATTGCTGTGGTGGTTACTGCTTGTACTTTTTCCCTGTTTCGTTTGATTTTCCCTACGTGAGCTAATGTTAATTTTACTGGTAAACTCTGGAACTCCCTCCTGCATCTGTATTTCCGAATTCCTACGACTTGTCGTCTTTTAAGAGGGAGGTATCAAGGCATTTGCTCCCCCAACTTTGGCTGACGCTTTTACACTTTTAGAGAGCCAGCACTCAAGTGAGCCTTTTTACTTTTCATCTTTCATTTTTTGCCCTTGGCTGGCCCTCTTCCTACGTAAAAAAAAAAATAAATAAATAATGGGACGTATTTTTACCTTGAGATTTGTGTACGATTAGACTATTTTGATGACAGGTATGAAGGTCAGAGGATAAATGGACAGTCTTCACTAATATAATCCCAACATAAATTTATGAAGCTGTATCAAATCACCAAATAGTCACCCGAAGGAATTTGAAAACACATCCTGCTACTGAAGGAGTTAAGACAGTTCTCTATGGTGAATCAGCCGACACACCATCCACTTTTAAACTGATCATTCCTGGCCACTTCTCCTTGCAGGCAAAAGATGAGCTGGTGTAGGGTCATCTCTTGTTCATATATGTCTCTCCAATGACAATCATCTAAACGCTAAGTGTTAATGTAAGAAATGGTTCTATGTATATCTGGCATCAATTAACAAGATGCTGCATTGGTGAAGCACAAATATTTCGTGACAAACAATTAATATATGCTAAAAAGCATTCAGTGTAGAAAAGGAAAAAAAAAAGGAAAAATAAAATGCGAGAAAGAAGTATGGATAGAGTATGGAAATAAGGAAAACAGACAAGTGCCGAACAGGCAGCCATACAGTCAGAAACCCGACACACACACACACACACACACACACACACACACACACACACACACACACACACACACACACACACACACACACACACACACACACACACACACACACACACACACACACACACACACACACACACACACACACACACACACACACACACACACACACACACACACACACACACACACACACACACACACACACACACACACACACACAGAGAGAGAGAGAGAGAGAGAGAGAGAGAGAGAGAGAGAGAGAGAGAGAGAGAGAGAGAGAGAGAGAGAGAGAGAGAGAGAGAGAGAGAGAGAGAAATATATATTCCAAGCATCAGGGTTGGTTTGATGTAAATCTAGTGATTCCAATCATGTTATTCATATCAATTCAAACCAGAGTAAATAAAATATTGAAATCGAGATCACGTAAACTGTATTGAAAAACATTTCCGTGATATATTGCGGAAGTCATAAAGATAATTAGGTCTTTTTGTTGATGTTAACAATAAACCTAATAATGAAGTTTAATAAGCTTAATCAATCTTTTAATGCACAGTAAGTTAGTTACTTTAACGAAATAGATCTGACTAAACTATTGGTCACATTACTCATTATTTTTATGTGAAGCACTCTTCTTGGGTAATGTACATAGAATATCAAATTATTATTTCAAAGAACACTACCCACGTTTAATAAAATATAAAACTTGTCCTTATAATACTCAGCAAGCAAATATCAATGCAAAAATAGTAGTAAAAAAATCGATTCAAATAAAAAAGTGATATAAATCAAATAAATATATTTTTAATAAGCCTCAATGAATTTTCAACCTTACCATTCATTTATGCATTCGTCCATCTTATAACATGCATTCACAGATTCAAGATTATATTTCGCTATTAAATAAAACATACATGAAGTTTTTAATCACACTTTCACTACGTTTCAATTTCGTAATGCCTCTCAGGAAACTAATTAATTAGGTGAGCTACCGCCTGGCCGAAGGAGGCAGTGTTGCCGTCTTGAGAGAGAGAGAGAGAGAGAGAGAGAGAGAGAGAGAGAGAGAGAGAGAGAGAGAGAGAGAGAGAGAGAGAGAGAGAGAGAGAGAGAGAGAGAGAGAGAGAGAGAGAGAGAGATTCATAAAATACATGAGATTCCTCTTGTTAAAGTAATTTCCTTAATACACCTTTAGAGAAAGAAAACGAGCGACTGGACAAAGGTTAAGCTCAAGGTACTTACAGTCATTCAGAAAGAAAAACTCCCTTACTAAAATAACAGTAATAACTTTCACTTCAATGGACGAGAAAGTGAAGAAATGTTAATTAATGTTTGTTATCTTACGCAAATCATTTAGACCCCAAGGAACGAAGATATAAAGATTTTGTTTGAGCCGTGGTAACTGATACTTGTGATTCACTCGCCTAGGGTTCGAATCACGGAATGGCTCGCAGTAAATCCTTAGTAACATTTCACAGCGAAGTTTCCCAGGTATATCGAAACTGACTAGAGTTCTAGACGTCATGAAATCTAGTATTCACGAATATTGGTGTAGAAATAGAAGGAGAAATGGATATTATTCCTTTAGGCGCCGCAACAGCTTAGGTCATATGACACCGCTAGGGTTAACGGGAGAACGCTACATCTCCCGCCGGGCAACTAGGTTAGGCAAGGATTGGAAATTTGGAACCCGAGCCACTTAGACGGGAGGGAAGAACACGAGCCGCCTTAACCAACTACGCTAACCAGCCCCGCAAAACAGAAGAAGAGTAAAGAAAGCAAAGTAAGGAAAATGGAAATAAAGGAAAAAAGAGAGAAAGAGGAAAGAAAATGAGAGCACAGAGTTGTTTAATTGATGCGTCAGTAAACTAATGACAAAGAAAAGAAAACGAAGGAATATTTATCATGAAAAAATAAAATAATGAAAAAAGGATGAAAATAAGAAAGTAATTATGGAAGGAAATGACCAACAGTAAAAACAGCAATAAAATAAAAGAAAACATTGGTGAGAAATAATAATCAAAATGTTGAACAAAGAAGGAAAAGAAAGGAGGAAAAGAAAAAAAATATATAGAATGAGTATGACCGTCGCTGTCTATTTACATAACCTTATTGTCTGACTCTGTGTGTGTGTGTGGGGGTGGGGGAATGCGGACGGGGTTACCTCAAGGATCCTTATTTTCCTCGTTTTAATTCATTTGTACTTTTCCTTTTCCTTTTCTTTCCTTCCATCCTTTTCTTCCTTTTTCGTCCATTGTTCCCTTCTTCCTTCCCACCTTTTTCTTTCTTTACATCCTTTTCTTATTAACATCCATTCTTCATTTTTTTTCCTCTACAGTCATAACTTTTTCCTCTCGTTCTTACTTTCAGCATTCTTTATATCCCTTCTCACTTTTCCTTCCTACAACTCCTCCAGCGGCACCTCTCACACGTATCTTTTACACCAAGTGCCACTTACACACTCTCGTTTCCCATTGACTTCACCTTCCCTCCTTAATTTCCTCCGTCACTTCCTCACTTCCGAGAAAAAGAAAGCTAGCCACACACACACACACACACACACACACACACACACACACACACACACACACACACACACACACACACACACACACACACACACACACACACATACACACAGTACCCAACTTCCTGATTTGCTGTGTCCAATCAATCGAAAACCTCCTGAAATAAGGTATAAAAACGTACTCGTATATCAAGGTAAGATATGACAAGGTAAGGCAAGGTGAGATGAGGTGAGGTGAGGTGAGAGGTAATGTAAGGTTAGGCTGGGTTAGATTTAGTTAGGTATGGCAAGGAAAGGTGGAAAAAGATTAGATGCGGTTGTTAGAAAAGATATAAAGTTATGTTAGATTATGTTAGGTTTTGGTTAGGTAAGGTATGGTAAGGTATGATGAGATCCGGTTGTCAGGAAATATATTTTAGGTTGGTTAGGTTAAAGCTAATCTTACAAGTTACTACATTACAGAAATTCACACACATATAAGAAACCAAACCACTCCCAGTAACGCCAACACCACAGAGAGCAGCAGAAACACCAAAACCTCCTTTCCCTTTACGCCGAAGTATTTGAGAGGAAAGAATAGAGGAAGGTGAGAGAAAATGCAAAGAAATATCTTCCCACACAAAAATGAACCAGGAGAGGAGTCACGCACACCTCAACAACGCATAACACAACACAACACAACACAACACAGACGAAACCCAACCGTCCCAACACCAAAAGAACCAGTTTACATCGGAAAAAAAAACTCCAAGAAGCAGGCAGATATCCACTTCCTTGTTAAAACAGAGATATTCGCCTTGCTGCAACACACGCCTTGCTCGGTCTATCTACACTCCCGTTCCTTCGTGAAAAATGGAAGCGTATTCCTGGCGAGTGTGGGGGAAGGGAAAGAGTAAGGTAAGGGATATTTTTTGAGTGCGTGGGGGAAAAACTATTGTTGAGAGGGATTGAGAGGCGAGTTGCACGCTGGGAAAGAACAATGGAGGGAAGAAAGGAATGGTACTGTGTTCACTTGGTCGTGCGTGGGGAAAGTGTTGTGCCTGAAGTGGTCGTGGTATAGCTGTGGTGGGGAGATTTGGAGAGTGGCGTGGTGTGGTGTGGTGTGGTGTGGTGTGGTGGGCTGTGGTGTGGTGTGGTGTGGTGCGGTGGTTACAGTGAAGGTGTGGAGTCTGGGTCTTGGCTGTGATAGTCATGAAGAAAAGAAAAGAAATACATAAGGTAAGAAATGATAGAGGAAAACAGATATAAAAGGGAAAAAGACGTATGTCAATTCATTAAACTAAAGAAGGGAAAGGAGGAAGGAAGGAAAGAAGGAAGGATGAAAACGAAAAAAAGTACAAGAACGAAAAAGAAAAAAGCAATATACCAGAAAAGAAAATAGAGCAACGACAGGAATGGAGAAGGATGAGAAAGAGGAGGAGGACGAGGAGGACAAGGAGGAACCAACCAACCAGCCAGCCAGCTAGCCAGACATACAGAGAGACGGACACCAATGTCAAGTAATGGTTGTCGAGGTGATGTGCAGTAATGAGCTGAGGGGCCGCGCTGTGGTCTTCAGGGGCCACGCAAACTGGGTCACGAGGGTGCTGCATGGTGTCCCCTGTGAAAGTCAGGCCAGAGACGAGGCCAATGAACGCACACCTTTAAAGAATAGGTAAGAGCATGGAGGCTACAGGGAAAAAGATGGATGTGATGTATATTTCAGGGTTTTGTATACTACGGCTCTTGTGTGAGTAATGCAGATAGTGACACGCATCCACAGACGAGGCCAATCTACTACCCTGGTCTTTAAAGAACAGGAAGCAATATATTAGAGACTGAAAAGGAGATATGGATCGAGTTTACACCATCAATCTGTGAAGTACAGAAACATGGGCAATTTTAAAGTAATGTAATTGAGGAAGCCAGTGTATACACGTCTTTAAATAACAGGAAAGAACACATTAGTAACTGAACGAAGATAGATAAAAATAATACACAAAATCCATGAAGAAGTATAACATACTGACGATTTTGACCCAGTGAAAAGAACAAACGAATCAATGTAATAGGAAGCAATGTACTAGTATCTGGAGGAAGACGGACGGAGGTTACACCGTACTGTATATAGAGAAAGGAAAAGAAGTAATTAATTCCAGACACTGTAAAAGAACGAACGTGGCTTGTTCTGTTGGTGACTTCCAGTAGCGCATAGAAACATAGTCGAAGGTGCATATTTACAAGTGTAGAAGTTAGTTGTGGGCCATTGTTAAATTGGAGTCGCTGTGGTACAGTGGAACCATGCGTGCTTTGAGTCCGAGGGGTCTCCAAGCGCACGTGTTCGAATCATGTCCACGGTCCGAGTGAAGGTTGGGCGTCCTCACTCAGGGCAACGGTTTCCTAGCGGGTGGGCTTTGAGATAGGAGATACCCCAAAAAGTATCCCCTTTAGCCCATAAATTCCCGTGAAAAGCCCACATGGTATAAAAAAAAAAGCGTGTAACAGTATGAATAGGCGAACACCAAACTCATACTCTAATAAAAGTCACACTGAACTACGGAGATGACACCGCCTGTCCGAGCTCCTGACAAGCACTCACCTGGCTGGCTCAACTGTGTACAACTGACCTCTGCACCTGTACATTATACCAACTGCACTATCGGGTATCGGGTAGATGGTCTCATAACGCAGAGGATTCTTCACGAGAAAAATGTTGAGAGCCCCTGCTCGAGACAAACACGCCTAGAGCAAAGAAAAGTAAAAACAGAGAAGCTAAGACAACATATTGTTCTGCCCGTTTGCCATTTTTACTCTTGATCGCAATATATTCAATGCGTTCGTCTCATTCATTTCTTTTTAATAGCTTAAGTCTCTCTCTCTCTCTCTCTCTCTCTCTCTCTCTCTCTCTCTCTCTCTCTCTCTCTCCCCTCTAAATCAGAGTCCCATATCAACATACTCATCATCGTTACACTATATTTCCATCTAACATCCCACTGACGGACACAAGAATACCATGGAACATAATTTTCTTCCAGCTGGTGATGTCTGAAGGCCAAATGCTAAAACGAGGCCCTTCAGGTTCAAGCACAAGTTGAAACAATTGCCATGAAAATTATACAACCAAAAAGAATATTCAGTACATAGATGTGTAGACCTATGGGTGGGAGATGGGAGCTAGGGAGGGTGTTCTGTCTCTTGCCCTCTCCTCACCTCCTATCCTTTCCTATCCTGCCTCTTCCTTTTCTCTCCCCCTGTCACGCCCCGTCTCCTCCTGTTCGTCTGGTCTTGCTTTTCACATCCCTTTCGCTCCTCCTGTCTCGTTTCGTTCGTCTTGTCCGTAGCGCTCGTCTCGTCCGTAGCGCTCGTCTCGCCTCGCTCGCGTTGTCCGTAGCGTTGTCTTGCTCGTCTCACTCGTTCCCATGGATTTACCACTTCATTTACACGTGTTTCCAGATCCCCCCCCTTTCCTTACTATCCTATTCCGTCTCCTCTCCTCTCTCCTCTCCCCTCCCCTTCCTTTTCCCTCCACTTCCTCCCTCTCCCTGCCTGTCCTATCCTCTCTCCTCTCCTATTCTCTTATCTTCTCTTCCCTTCTCTCCTTTTCCTTCCTCTACCAACCTATCTTTTGTCCTGTCTTCTGTCTCGTCCCGTCCTGTCCTGTCCTGTCCTGTCTTCCGTTCCTGTACTGTCCTGTTCTGTCCTGTCCTGTCCCTGTACCACCTAATTCTGCCTTGTCTGTCCCATCCCTTTCAATCCCATCCTCCTTCCCTTCCTTCTCTTTCCTTTAATCACCTTTCTTCCTGTCCTCTCCTGTCCCGTCCCATCCCGTTTATTTCCTTACTCTTCTCTTTAATTCCCTCTCTTACTGTCCTGCTCCGTCCTGTACCGTCTAATCCTGCCCTGTCCTGTCCTGTTCTGCACTGTTCAGTCCTGTCATATCTTTTCCCATCCCTTCCCCCTCCAGTGTTCTTCCTTCCCGTCCCATTCTGTCCTTCACCTCTTCCAATCCTCCCAGTCTTACTTCGTTCTGTATTTCTAACCTAGCCTGTCTCGTCCCGCCTCTATCGTTTCACTCTTGTTTCGTCTCGTCTTATCCTGTATTTTTTTTCTTCTTCTTCTTCTTGTTCTTCCTCTTATCATTTTCGTATTTTTCTTCTTCTCTTATCTTGATTTTCTCTCTGGTGTTATTTCTTTTCTTTCTTTTCTCCTCAGTTCATCTGTTCCACTACTCTGATCTGTCTTTGTTTCTTGATCTCTGGTCTTTACTAACTCTTTATCTACTTTTCCTCGTTCATCCTTGATAAATACCTGTTGTTTCCTTATTCTTATTTTCTTTATATGTTTCCATTTTCTTTCTGATCACCACCCGCTTCTTTCTTGATTTGTTTTTTAGATAGTATTCTGCTCCAGTGACGTGTC
>NC_059297.1:23431689-23441689 GCF_017591435.1 Portunus trituberculatus
ATCAGACCTTCACTTGCCAGTTCCTATAAAAAGCATTTCCACCTATTATCCTTATCCATGTATGTGTGTAAACGTCTTTTAAAGCTCCCTAATGTCTCAGCGACCTGATTACCAAGTCCGTCCTATTCATCTACCTCTCAAAATTAAAACCTGTCTCTTCCTATTTCTTCCTTGAACCTAATTTTTTTTTTACTCTTTTATTTTTTGTGTATCCTATTTATTGATCCTGAGAATATTGCCTACGTCTCTTTTGTTCTCCACTTGTACAACTCACCTTCATTATCAACACAACATGCCTCACTGACCTAGGACAAGTAAGACAAAGGCCTCCCTCTCATACTTAAACCCTAAAAAAAACCTCAACTTCTCGAAAAAAAAGTAAGAAGAAAAAATGGAGAGACAGAAGCGGCAAACACAAAGACACGGCCTTAGAGGAAGACGTGACAGGGCAAAAGAAAAGCAGGATGATGAAACACAACACTTCATAAACTCGTCTTATATAATCTCCTGAAGGCAAAAAAAAAAAAGAATAACTGCCACTTTAATACCATCCTCATTCTTTTACACGTTCACATCCTTCCTCCGCCCTCCGTGCATGTAAGAATGAACGGCGGGTAAGTGTGGGGGTCGATGAATAAGAGAAAATACTGACTGATGCCTCGCCACGTCTTAAAGAGGAAGGCCAGGAGAAGCCAAACGCGTAAGATCAATTTAGGTCTCGAAGGCGACCCGATGGAGGCGCTCTTGAGTGTGTGTCAGGGCGAGTGGAAAGAGAAGGCGGAGAGGAAACACGAGAGGCCCTAGAGGAGGAGGAGGAGGAGGAGGAGGAGGAGGAGGAGGAGGAGGAGGAGGAGGAGAAGGAGGAGTGGTTGTGGTGGTGTATAGGCAACAATAAAGTGAAATGGGAGAAATAAATGTAAGGATATAACAAAATGGAAAATGAAGATATGATGATGAGAAAACTTTACTTAATAATAGTAAACATGATTTCTTTCACTACTACTACTACTACTACTACTACTACTACTACTACTACTGGTGCTGCTGCTGTTGGTGGCCCTGCTGATGCTGTTATTACTACTACTACTATACCACTGCTGCTATCACTACAACTACTACGTACTCTTACTATTACTATTACTTCTACTACAAATATTACTACTAATGCTGTTGATGCTGATATCACTACAACTACCACTACAACTACTACTACAGTTATAACTATAACTAGTATTAGCACTACTACTACTACTACTGCTATTACTACTACTACTACTGCTACTATTACTACTACTACTACTACTACTACTACTACTACTACTACTACTACTACTACTAGTAATACTACTAATAATAATGCTACTACTACTACATAGCGGTGTGCAATAAACGCATCATGTTAAAATGTAAACTAGGACAAGGTTGCTGCTTTTCATGAACTATATCACTGACTTACTGACCGTCTTAACACCTGACTGCCTTGACTACCGACCGTCTGACCGTCTGACACACTGACCTAATAAAAAAGAATAAACTGTCTGACTCGACATTTGATTCATTGACCAACTGAATAACTGATGCCACGCCTATTGTACAACTCTCCCAATGACTGACTAACTGACGAATTGACCTACTGACAGTCTGCGCCGCTGACTGGTCTATTGGCCGTCTGACTGATTAACTGACACTAGCAAACTGACTGATAAACGTACTGTCTGACCAAGTGCATAGATTAGACTGATAGATTAATTGTGCAGCTGAGCCACTGACGGACTGACACAATAACAACAATAACAATACTCCCTGGGATTCGGGCATTGGACCTTACCATTGGGAGTGGAGGGGCGTGACCTTTGTTAGCTGTATGATAAAACACACACACACACACACACACACACACACACACACACTGATGATATTTCGCGCAGATCTTTATTCACAATACATGAGAGAGAGAGAGAGAGAGAGAGAGAGAGAGAGAGCTGACACCATGTGATATAACTATTTCCTTTCTCCACCCTTAGCCCCGCCCGCTCCCTCGTCTAGCCTGCACGCACTCTCCGCTCATTGGCCAGTACACATGATTGAGACAGCCGCTGATTGGTCATAAGCGGCGCTGATGGGTAAAGGAGTCGCTATGATTGGTGGAGAGGAAAGCATGACAGTGTTGTCTTCTTGTGAGTTACTTAGTGTTTTCATATATTTCTTTTATCAATCTTAGTGTTTTTAGCTTTAATAATAATAGTAACAGAGGTACCGGTTGTGGTAATAGTAGTAGTAGTAGTAGTAGTAGTAGTAGTAGTAGTAGTAGTAGTTGTTGTTGTTGTTGTAATTGTCAATTAGATAAAAGTAATGATATATTTTAGTCCCTCCTCCACCTACGCCTTCATAACACTTTTCCTTTTCCTTTTCCTCCTAATAGTACCTAATACTCTAAATACCCTCATTATAACCACTAAGTCTCCTGGTATCAGTTCTTCTTTAGTGATCCTATGCAATCCTACTCTTCCTCCTCTTCCTGCTGTTTATTTTCCTACACGTCTCTCTTAGTCTCTTTTTCATTGCCTCAAATCTTCCTCTAGTTTGCTCTCCTGATCTTTCTCACATTTCCATCCTTTTGCTCCTCTTTCTCTTCCTCTCTCCGTGTCCTACTCATGATCCTTTTCTTTCTCCTTTTCTTATTTCCCTTCTCCCACTCCTCTTCCTCTTTCTCCATGTTTATCACGTCTCCAATCTTTTTTGTCCTCATCTCGCTTTTCATCGTCATTCTTCTTCTTTTTTTCCTAGTCTTCTTAATTTCCCTCTTAATTACCTTCCTCCTCCCTCTTTCCTTTCCTTCCTGTTATCATCTTCTATTTCATCATTGTCATCCTTGTACTTACTTCACTTCTTACCCATACTTCTCTTCCTTCCTTTTCTCCATCCAACTCAACGTTAAAAAAAAAAAAAAATGTATGAGTTTTAGTGTCGGCAGATCGAAAACCAAAAGGACATTGCACTGAAGTCGTCAAAATTCTCAATAATAATGTGGCGAAGCTTCATCACTTTCAAAATCAGAATACATTCAACTTTGGCCTCGTATAACTCACTCCTACTTGGCCACCTGGTAAACAAAGTACAGTTATTACAAAAAAAAAAAAAAAAGAAAGAAAGAAGAGGTACATTATAAACTAAAAGTGAAGTCGTCAAAATTCTCAATAACATGGGAAAGATTTAGTAGCACTTAATTTCAAATCCGGGGAAAAAAAAAAACTGGCTTTGTATACCTCACTCCTACGTTGTCACCTGGTCAATAACGTGCAAGTAGTAGTAGTAGTAGTAGTAGTAGTAGTAGTAGTAGTAGTAGTAGTAGTAGTAGTAGATGCTGCTGTTGCTGTTGTTGTTGTTGTTGTTGTTGTTGTTGTTAATGTTGTTGTTAATATTATTGTTGTTAATTTAGTAGTAGTAGTAGTAGTAGTAGTAGTAGTAGTAGTAGTAGTAGTAGTAGTAGTAGTAGTAGTAGTAGTAGTAGTAGTAGTAGTAGATGCTGCTGTTGCTGTTGTTGTTGTTGTTGTTAATGTTGTTGTTAATATTATTGTTGTTAATTTAGTAGTAGTAGTAGTAGTAGTAGTAGTAGTAGTAGTAGTAGTAGTAGTAGTAGTAGTAGTAGTAGTAGTAGTAGTAGTAGTAGTAGTAGTAGTAGTAAATTATCAATAATGTAAACGTACAATTTTAACTACGTTATTACATAAAAAGAAGAGATACATTATAAACAAAATAACGTAGATTAATTAACACAAATCATCCCAAGGTCGCGTAGCAAACCGTGCATGGATGGGGTGCATGTGGCTGGCTGTCTTCTGTGCTATCATGCCTCTCAATGCAATAGTTACCCAGACACCCTTCTGAGGATATCAAAGTACTATGGGTAAATAAAAAAAAAAAAAACATCGATGCACTATGTATGTGAAACTTTGACTGTA
The DNA here is from genome assembly GCF_017591435.1 of Portunus trituberculatus. Taxonomy (NCBI): domain Eukaryota; kingdom Metazoa; phylum Arthropoda; class Malacostraca; order Decapoda; family Portunidae; genus Portunus; species Portunus trituberculatus. The sequence goes on from NC_059297.1 coordinate 23,435,652, forward strand.
CAGAACGAAGGGAGCGAAAAGTCTATTATCATCATCAGTAGTTGAGCGAAATTTTATGGTATGTGAAGAATTATTATTATTTTTTTATCATAGCACATTGATCATTGGATTTTCTTTGTACTTCATTTGTCTTCTATGCTATCTCCCGTTCTCTTTCCTCCTCCTCCTCCTCCTCCTCTTCTTCTTCTTCCTCCTGTTCTTCCTTTTTTTCTTCCCGTCATCCTCCTGTTACTCCTCTTAGTCGGCCATTTCTTTCATATCATCCTCCTCCTTCACCCTTTATTCCTTGCTGTCCTCTTTATCCTTGTTTTCTATGCCATTTCCCTCCTTCTCCTCCTCGTACTCTTCCTCTTGTTCTTTTCTTGAATTTACCCTTCTCCTCCTCCTCTCTTTTTTTTCTTTCAGTAACACTTCTTCCTCCTTCTATCCCTGTTATCCTCCTTTCCTTTCCCTATGTTATCCTCCTCCTCCTCCTCCTCCTCCTCCTCCTCCATTTCCTTCCTGTCATTCTCCTCCAGCACCTCTTACTCCGCTCTTCTCCCCTTTCTTTTTTTTCCTCCGTGTCATCTCCCTCTTCTTTCTACAACCATAACTACCACTACTCTTCCTCCTCCTCCTCCTCCTCCTCCTCCTCCTCCTCCTCCGTCGTCGTCTCCTTTTCCTTTCTCCTTCTCTTCAAGGCCATAAAATTTACGAGAAAGTAAGTCTAGCACAGAGTTCACAAAGCGTTTTTCGATGCCAAGACGTGTCGACCCAACCTCCCCACGCAACACAAAGGAACACAAAGAAACAACAAACAATAGCGATAGTAGTAGTAGTAGTAGTAGTAGTAATAGTAGTGAATCTTGGTTCACACGAAGATTGTATTAATGTTGTTTTATTGTTCACTCTTGCTTTCTCCTCTTTTTTTTCAGCGTCATTCACGGACAGAAATTAATTCAGATATATGTTACATCAAGGAGAGAGATAATGTTATTTTGAGGGGACAGTAGTGTGGATATAAGAGTGTGTGAGGATTGGAGAGAGAGAGAGAGAGAGAGAGAGAGAGAGAGAGAGAGAGAGAGAGAGAGAGAGAGAGAGAGAGAGAGAGAGAGAGAGAGAGAGAGAGAGAGAGAGAGAGAGAGAGAGAGAGAGAGAGAGAGAGAGAGAGAGAGAGAGAGAGAGAGAGAAATTCTAAAAAATACTGGATAGCTCGAGAAAAGAGTGAAATAAAAATGTCAAAATTCAAAATGATGTTCCACTGAAAGTTAAACCCGCAACTCTATGGGGAAAAATATTGAACCCTGAGGTAAAGTGAAAAAAGTTCATTACAAAACAAAAACAGGAACCAAAGCCGTGCCTGAGGTGAACAGCCAATGAGAGCAAAGTTAGGCGTCTGCTAATGAGGGAGGTGACGGAGTGACGGCAATAGTTCAATTAGATTATATTTAACTCTAGTTAGTACCAAGATGGACAAAACAAATGAATTAACGAGATGTACAACTGAGGCACAGTTTTAGAAGAGGAGTGTCAAGAGACTTCCGGAACTTTTTCTTTTGACTCTTGCAAGGAGGATATTGAACCGATTTTTCCTTCAGGTGTATAAGTGTCGGGTAATCTCTACGTCACGTGCAACGCCCAAGACAATCTTCCTCCCTCGCTCAGGGAGGTGGCAAACGTGAGACACAGGATCAGATATCTGAGAAAGAGATCATAAGAGATCAGATATCTGAAACAGAGATCAGATATTTGAGACAGAGATAAAATATTTGAGATATATATCACATATTTGAAACAGAGATCAGAGTTTGACACGTAAATCTGATGATTGAGACAGAGATCAGATATTTGAGACAGATCATGAGACAGAGATAAGATATCTGAGACAGAGATCATAAGACAGAGATCAGATATTTGAGACAGATCAGATGATTGAGACAGAAATAAGATACTTGAGAAAGGGATCAGATATTTGAGAGGAGATCACATATCTGAGACAGAGATCAGATATGGCAATAGTGGAATGCTTTGAAAATATGTTCTACTTTTCGCGGTATATTTCCTGTGTTTAGCTTGAATTAATGCAATTTCAGTCACTCTCTCAGCAAGATGCAAAATGAAAGTATCACTAGATGTAAAAAAAAAAATCGAATACCAAGGTATTTAGTATTCACTGCATTTTCATTTATCAAGAGAAAGATTTAAGTTTAGAGGGAGGTGGTAAACGAGAGGCGGTTGTTATACAGCTTAAATGATATAATACAATGTACTTATTATGGCAGAGTACTTTAAAGTTTATTAACATTTTCACAACCTTGGTTGGAAAAAAAAACGAAAAAAATTTCCTTTCTCGGCAGTGAAACCCTGAGAAGCTTAAAAATAGATACAGAAAGAAAGATTAATGCACAGAAAAAAAGAGAAGACTAAACAATGGACAAAATAATATCAATAAGCAGGTACAGAGACAGACTGTACAATAGACACAGTGCCAAGAAAAATTATGCTAGATACAAAATAAGAAAAGTGTTAGTAGTTGTTGATATACATTGAAAAATATATATACACAGATAGATAGATAGAGAGAGAGAGAGAGAGAGAGAGAGAGAGAGAGAGAGAGAGAGAGAGAGAGAGAGAGAGAGAGAGAGAGAGAGAGAGAGAGAGAGAGAGAGAGAGAGAGAGAGAGAGAGAGAGAGAGAGAGAGATAATGTTGTAAATAGTGAAAGAGAAATGATGAAACCATTTTCTTTTTATCAGTAAATAGTGCACGAAAAATGTAATATCGTCAAACATATTCATTTCCTGAGTATCATTAAGTGAATATTAAGGTCTTCACGCACAACACTCTTCGATATCACACATTCCAAGTATACGAGTTCGTTAATGTGTGTGTGTGTGTGTGTGTGTGTGTGTGTGTGTGTGTGTGTGTGTGTGTGTGTGTGTGTGTGTGTGTGTGTGTGTGTGTGTGTGTGTGTGTGTGTGTGTGTGTGTGTGTGTGTGTGTGTGTGTGTGTGTGTGTCTATATACTATTTTTCATAGAGGGAAATTACGTATCATTTTGCTGCTTTTTCTTTCTTTCATCGAGCTTGTTCAGCATAATGATGACAAGATGGGTGGAGATATGCTCTGTGCTATTCTGTCCTCTTCTCCTTTAAACTAAACTGTACGCTTTATATCATTATGAACCAAAATTCTCTCTCTCTCTCTCTCTCTCTCTCTCTCTCTCTCTCTCTCTCTCTCTCTCTCTCTCTCTCTCTCTCTCTCTCTCTCTCTCTCTCTCTCTCTCAAATGTTTTTCGCTATTCCTCTTCCTACTCGTACTTACCTTCTCTCTGTCTTGCCTCGATCGCTTCACCTTCTTTTAACTCTTTTTCCTGGCCTTCCTCCTCCTCCTAATTTTAATTCTCCACAAATCTCTCTCTTCTTCCTCCCGAATCCAATCTCCTCAGCTTTTTCTTCTTTCACTCCTAAATCAGTCATAAGCCTTCATTCCTCTTCCTCTTTCTTTTTTCTTATTTGATTTTCTCTTTCTTATCTCTCCTTCTTTTCTCTAACTTCTTTGCATTCTCCTCTTCCTTTACTTGTCTTTATCATTGTTCTTCCTTTGATCCAACTTTCATTTATTTTTTTCTTATTTTCAACAAACTCTATGTCTGTTCCTTCCTGCCATTCCTCGATCTCATAATTCATCTTCAGCTTCCTCGTCCTCTTCTTCTAAACATCTCTCTCTTTCCTTCTCTCGTTCTGACTTTTTTTCGATCATCATTGTCTCCTTCTCCTCCTCCTCCTCCTCCTCCTCCTCCTCCTCCTCCTCCCTGAATAAAAAACAGGAACACAGTAACCCAGAAAGCTCTCACCTGTACGTTGCTAATTAACATACACTAATAACAAAACGCTTAATTAATACAACAACATCTCATATCCCTTTACCTGACAACACTAAACTATCATTCAGCCCACCTGCCTCTCCGCTACGGGTCACCTGTTGGCTGCACACCTGTCCTTCTATTTCTTTCTACCTGTCCTATTATACCAGACCCGTCTGAAAAGTAATTAAGGAAAGGAAAGGACAAAGAGAGAGAGAGAGAGAGAGAGAGAGAGAGAGAGAGAGAGAGAGAGAGAGAGAGAGAGAGAGAGAGAGAGAGACTACTACTACTACTACTACTACTACTACTACTACTACTAAATAATACGAACTCTTGCTTGTGCGCTTACTTTTATTATAAGAATATCTAAAAAACGATAAATTTGCGGTATTTACAAGAATAACCGACAGAAAAGTTAACAAAAACAAAAAGTTAATTTATCACCATAGTAACGAGAACCTTTAACAACATGGCCGTTTCTGAAAGGCGCGTGGTGGTGGTGGTGGTGGTGGTGGTGGTTGACTTAGAAACTAATAAGTCTGGGTTGTACGATAATATTTGTTTCCCTATCTTTCTCTCTCTCTCTCTCTCTCTCTCTCTCTCTCTGTCCCTGCATTGTTTATCCAGAATTTTCAACACGTTCTCAAAGTTTGTTCATTGTTTATTTCAAAGAGGGATTTGTGATTTTATTTTGGTTTGTGTTAAATTCATATACACAGAAATAGGAAGTAACATTTTTAATTTTCCGTCTCCTCCTCCTCCTCTCTGCTCCTCCTCCTCTTCCTCTTCCTCCTCCTCTCTCCTCCTCCTACTACTACTACTACTATTACTACCACTACTATTATACCATTATTTAAGAACCACCTACTACATATCCAGAAATACTCATACCTCCTCCTTTTCTTCCAGTATTTATCATCTTTATCCTTTACTTGCTTCATTATTTTGGATCCTTATCTTCTTCCTTCTCTTCCATCCCTCATCCACCACCACCACCACCACCACCACCACCACCTCCGCTCTCGCCTATCCAAACTCACCAATCACAGCTCATTACTGTGATACAACTCTCCTCCATCACCCAATCACAGAGCACGTCACATCGGTCAAGAGAGGGGAAAAAAAATACTGACCAACTGATTGGCCCGTCTGCATAAATAAGAGCCAATGGGCAGGCCAGGAGGGAGAGTTACGGCCAGCCAGCCAGCCAATGACAGGCTTTCCACCATCATTCTCTCGACCAATCCCGCGCCGGCCTGCCTCTGACGTCATTAGTCTTCCGGGGAAATTGTGTGGCGTGAATGTAATGAGAGAGAGAGAGAGAGAGAGAGAGAGAGAGAGAGAGAGAGAGAGAGAGAGAGAGAGAGAGAGAGAGAGAATATCGGCGTTAATATATACAGCAACTACGTGTATTTCCTTTCTTTGCGTTAGATGATAAATATAGACACTCACTCACTCTCTCTCTCTCTCTCTCTCTCTCTCTCTCTATCTCAGTATCAAAGAGAGAGAGAGAGAGAGAGAGAGAGAGAGAGAGAGAGAGAGAGAGAGAGAGAGAGAGAGAGAGAGAGAGAGAGAGAGAGAGCGTGAGGAGAGTGTTGTGTGTGCAGAGATAATTCCGAACAAAAAATCTGATCAGAATGTGTGTGTGTGTGTGTGTGTGTGTGTGTGTGTGTGTGTGTGTGTGTGTGTGTGTGTGTGTGTGTGTGTGTGTGTGTGTGTGTGTGTGTGTGTGTGTGTGTGTGTGTGTGTGTGTGTGTGTGTGTGTGTGTGTGTGTGTGTGTGTGTGACATAAATACAGTTCCATTAAGGTCAAAATTTTTCCTTCAATCTTAAGTCTTCAGGCACGTTAGGAATCACTCACTGGGCAGCTGTCTAAAGCAAACCAGAAAGACTGAAAAACTCCAGGTACACCTTCAGACACCGTGGACAAGTAAGTGAAACATGTTACTTATCTATTCAGTTATTTACCTTTTGATGTAGGAACACCACCGGCAAGGGCTTCCTCACTCGGGGCAGCGGTTTCCTAGCGGGTGGGCTTTGAGATAAGAGGTGCCACAAAAAAGCATCCCCTTTAGCCCAGAAATTCCCGTGGAAAGCCCATATGGTATAAATAAAAAAAAAAATGGCTAAGGAGAAGTGTCTTGACACCTCCTGAGCATGACGGCATTCCATAAAGGCACACAACAATCCTTTTCTT
>NC_059297.1:23446689-23454189 GCF_017591435.1 Portunus trituberculatus
TTAGACACACACACACACACACACACACACACACACACACACACACACACACACACACACACACACACACACACACAGAGAGAGAGAGAGAGAGAGAGAGAGAGAGAGAGAGAGAGAGAGAGAGAGAGAGAGAGAGAGAGAGAGAGAGAGAGAGAGAGAGAGAGAGAGAGAGAGAGTATTAAGATAATGGCGATAGGAGAGAGGTAACGATAGCAGCAGTGGTGGAGGTGGTAGTGGTGGTGGTGGTGGTGGTGGTGGTGGTGAAGTGATAATAACGACAAATATTAAAAAGATAAACATGTTCCAAAAAATAAATAAAATGAAAATGACAATTCATGACTAAACGGATAAATAATAACAAGAAAAAAAAATAGAATATAAAAAGTAGCATTTAATAACATCATTCATCAACAACATCAATAAAAACAATAACAACTACGGCAATAAATAACTCCTTCTCCTCCTTCCCTCCTTCCTCCTTCCTCTTCCCCTTTGTGTCCCTCCTCGCTTGCAATCACCAACACTAACACAGAATCCCCGGCGTTATTTGAAGGATAATGAAGGTGGTGGTGGTGGTGGTGGTGGTGGTGGTGGTGGTGGTGGTGGTGGCGGCGGTGTGAACAGAATATTGGACGGAACACGGTTACTGTCTGTCGTTATTATTATCCTGTAACGCACCACCACCATCACTGCCACCACCGCATCATCCCTTACCCTTCCATCTCTCTCTCTCTCTCTCTCTCTCTCTCTCTCTCTCTCTCTCTCTCTCTCTCTGTGTGTGTGTGTGTGTGTGTGTGTGTGTGTGTGTGTGTGTGTGTGTGTGCAGGAAGAGTTATGAGCGTAAATAAGTGTTAGGAAACAACCATTATCCAAATCGCTATCATTGCCATAACTGTTGCCGTTGTTGCTGATACTTTGATTTTGGAAAAGCATCATAATAAGTGAAAAGAGAGAGAGAGAGAGAGAGAGAGAGAGAGAGAGAGAGAGAGAGAGAGAGAGAGAGAGAGAGAGAGAGAGAGAGAGCATGAAAGTGTGTCCCGTTATTGCCTGATCTTGCATGCCTCGGTCTTGTTGCCTCATCCGTGACTGCCACACACTACCCTGTCTTGCCGTACACGTCAGTAAATCCCTATCGAGGCAAGGACGCGGAATCAGGTCAGGCTTGTCACATATAAATCACTTTTTTTTTTTCTGAGCCGTGATCGCTAAAATTTAGGTGCGCGTGTGAATGGAAGAGTTGGGTTTTTCACGAGTGCTTGGCAACGTATATATGGTCCAGTCTCTGCGTGATCACCTACATGGAAAGCGGCTCAAAACAAGTCAATATGTTAGGCTTAACGAGGCCAGGGACGACAGCATTCATTATTAAGGAAATGACAACTTCACTCTCAAAACGTCACTGCAGATATCAGATTTGAGACAGCTGGGATAAACGTTTTCAGTTAAACGGTTTTAAGTCGCTAATTTACTTAGGATACTCAGATGACAGGATCCGCCAAAATGTTTGAGTTTGATTCTTCACACAACAGTTGCTTTGGCCTGAACGGCGCCGCTCAACCTTGGCTGGTCACATTTTTTTATTTTTTATTTTATGGCCTATAGCGCTTGTAGGTGTACGTGAAGAGTATGTATGGGATGCGCTGTTCAACTTCCACCCATTAATGACGCAGGCAATTTTTACCCAGCTTCGTGCCTAACCACAAAGCGCTGCATGACTTCAGCAGTCTCCAGTCTTATGACGATGTAGTGAGTTATTAAAACGTTGACCATGCAATATCGAAAACATTATTTTAATTTATCTTATTGTTATTATTTTTCATAGAGACGTAGCCTATGTAGTTAGAAGAGTTATACTGCTACTTGACTATCCTTGAGCAATGAGCGTTTCTCACAGATAAAGATTTATTCTTTTTTCTGGGAGATGAGGATCATTATATGTTTCTTATTCCGGGGTTACATTATCGGCCAAAGTTAAAATTTGACCACTGTTAAGAAAGACATTACAGCAATCGATCGAATATATCCGACTGGATGTCTAATATGACCTTTACAAAAGACTTGCGGAATCCCTGCACTTGTCATAAATGAATATGATGCTATGTTCACCAAGTTTTGAGGAACTCTGAACTGCCATGCGTGTGGTATGACTTCACAGCCAGTCCTGGTGTGGTCTGGTTTCTGGCAGTGCTGCCAATGTGTTGTTGAATGTACAGAAGACAAGTAAATGATGATGACAATCCCTGATCCAAGGCCGGGCCAGGGACTGATTCAAGTACAGTCCCGGCGATCTTGTGATGAACAAAGGCACTGAGAGGTCATGATTACTAGCTCTGGGTATAACCCTGATCTCGGCTCCAGATATTCCTCATCAGCCTCTCCACCTCATTATTCTCGCCTCTGAAATTGTCTATGTTAAATCTTTGACATATAGCACAAGGAAGGCTTCAAATCCGACTATGTTATTGCATCCCCTCAATGTGGAGTACAAAGTAGACTATGATGACAAACATGAACCGACTTTTTACACCTTGCCAGAGACTCCAATGTAGTTCACGATCTATGTTGGGTTCTCAGCCATCACGAGATGATAGACTTCACCGGCTCACCCTCAGACACCGTGATGAAGGTACGGCTCAAGGAAAGGACGGAACTTGTTGTAACAGGGAATGTAATGGTGTGCATCAGTAGCATGAAGGTAATGACGCCAATCATTCCATCTATTACAACATTCGCCCACTGGTCCTATCTCATCGCTGAAACTATCCAACCACTGCATGACTATGATGAGCCATGACAGTTTTTCTTCAAATCAGAGTCACGACACCAGAATTTCAATAACTTTTTGGAAACATTGGATCAGCCATCTTCAATTTTCTCTTTCTGTGTTAGTTTGTTTTTTATCTGCAATTGCATACAATTCATAACATGCTATTTTGCTTGTGACAAATATCTGCTGAATGATTACTACCTCATTTAATGTTTGTAAGGAAAATATCACATGGCACTGCATGTCGTTGTATTGAACGCTAAAAACCAAAGATAGTGACAGCAGCGCAGCCACCTTTAATTCTAAAAAAATTTCAAGGTTCTGAAAGCAGCAACCAAACTAATTTGACTCTTTTTACGTCATGGAGCGCATCTGTGAAAAAAAAGTTAGAAGTATTCAACATTGCAGCATCTCTCTGATTAAATCCCAGGATGGAAACCCGACTATTGAGGCTCAGCACTTTAATCAGTCGCTCTGCAAACATCCAGAAAATTACCGAGCATGTTGTGGCCAATATTTCCAGCGAGACACTTAAGACTGTTACATGTGGCGCTGGTGACATTGCAGTTTCATTTATTAGTTTACATTCCTACATTAAGGTGTATTTTTCTCAACCATGTAGATTTAACACGCACTTGTTCACTTATTTTCAATACGAGTACAAAACAAAAGACTTCACTCAATCCATTATCTACCTTAAACATTCACCTAAACCCTTACTTATTCTGACACCTTTCTTTCCCGAAGGGCCACAACAAATAATTACTCTATTTCTCATGGGCAGGTCTTTATCACATTTGCGGGGAGTGTGAATGAGGGCGATTGGGGAAGGGAGGGGACTGATATAAAGGTGTCACGTGTCCGTAAGCGGTGTGAGGGGAAGGACAAAGTTCGTACAGGTAATTACTGTGACCGACCAGGTGAGGGAGCGACGGTGACAGGTACAGAATATATAACAGTGGTGGCATATCTCTCTCTCTCTCTCTCTCTCTCTCTCTCTCTCTCTCTCTCTCTCTCTCTCTCTCTCTCTCTCTCTCTCTCTCTCTCTTATAAAACATTCACGCAACATTCATAAGGCAAATAATCACATATCACTAATTACCAAACAAAACTGCCAATCCGGTTCCTAATACATGAAGGGAATTAAATACTGCACCGAACTGACTTCATTTGAGGGGTGGATCGTGTACGCTGAATATCTATACATGCTTGACGCTCCTCACTTGTTTACGGAAGCCGAGTTGTACGGGGTAAAGAGGTAGAGGGGTAGGGAATAGGGGGATAGAGTGAGAGAGGGGAGGAGGAAAAGAGAGGTGTTTTGTGTAGGAGATCGATAGGAGAGAGAAATATTATCAGTCTCACTTCCACTTTGGTGCTTAACGTCAACTCTTCTTCCCAACCTTGGTATCACGGTAGTAAGTGATTCAGACGGTTATCAAGAATAGGACATTTGAATGACAATTTTATCTTTGTCACACTACAGATTAATTTTTGTTGTTTTTGTCGGCGCCCTTCCTTCATAAAAACAATAACAAATCACACACAAACACATCTTTCTTTATTCTAGTATGGAAATAAGCGTTCTAGAAGCCGTAGTTGATTAAGAAAAAAAACGAATTAGCGGTGAAAGGTAAGTGTGAACCTATACGAAGAACAAAAAAAAAAACAGAATTTGTAATAACAATAACTATAACAGATTAATATTTTCTTAGTAATTTCCTTCTAATTGAACTTTCTCTATCTCATACCAACATTATTTCATTTTCTTGTTTCTTCCTTTATTTCCTTGCTTCTAATATTTTTAGCTTCTTTTTTTCTCTTCAAATTTATCACTTTGTCTTTCTATTATCATTTCTACTTCATCCCTCACCACCACCACCATCACCTACTCCTCCTCCTCCTCCTCCTCCTTCTCCTCATATAACGCTAAACTGTTGGGTCGCCACGAACATATTTTAATCAATCATGGCCCGTTCCTTCCTCCAAACCTACCCCCCCTCTACCTCCTCCCCATCCGTCTCTTCCCTTCTTCCTCCTCCTTGGCCTTATTAGCTCCATTTTTGTCACAGTTTAGAGCGCCTCCCCTCCATCAAGGCCTGTCCAAGTCGTGAAAAAAGAGCAGCCGCCATCTTCTTCTTCCGCCGCCGCCTCCTCCTCCTCCTCCTCCTCCTATTTTCTTTTTCTCCTCTCTCCCGTCTCTCTTTTATTTTTTAGTCTTTTCTTTTTTATATTATAGTGCAATTTATTATTATTATTATCAATATTATTATTATTATTTAGTAGTAGTAGTAGTAGTAGTAGTTTTTGTTTTTGTTGTTGTTGGTAGTTTTCTTGTAGCTACTTGCCATAATAATAATAATTTCCTAATGAATGAAACCCGGTTAACCACCCTCTCTCTCTCTCTCTCTCTCTCTCTCTCTCTCTCATTGTCTCAGGAACCGCCACGCTCCGACTCGTTCGTTGCTTCAGCCTATGGATTCGCATGCGGCTGAAAGAGTGATTCGAAGAGCACGGTTCATGAGACAATACTCCAATCCCTCCTCTCATCTTCACTCCATTCAAGGGAAAGAGAATAAAAGCGGCATTATTTTCTCTCTCAAGTTCTTTTATTCTTCTTTTTTAATATATTTTTTTATATCCTCTGCAATAGTATCTCTCTCTCTCTCTCTCTCTCTCTCTCTCTCTCTCTCTCTCTCTCTCTCTCTCTCTCTCTGTGTGTGTGTGTGTGTGTGTGTGTGTGTGTGTGTGTGTACCTGGAGACAGAAGAGGCAGAAGAAATGAGATGGAGAGGTAGAATAATAAGTTTTGCTGAAGTGTCATGGAATTCACAGACAATAGAGATGAGTGGAGATGAGGGAGGTTTTCTTCGACTTGTGATGATGATGATGATGATGATGATGATGAGGATGATGATGATGATGATGATGATGTTACTGGATAGATCACAGTACTCCTTCTTACAATCACAAAGTATAAGGCAAATAATCACACTCACTCATCACCATCACCTACACCATCACCACCACTAGTGTCACCACCACCACCACCACCACCATCACCACCACATCAAGGTCCACTGTAAGATTAAGTCTGGTGGAAATCATAGTCATTCATCTCTGCCAAACGCTCGTCAGGGAATTTCTGAAGCATTTATTTCTTGGGTCCGTGTCTGTGAATAGATTCTTCTATATTTTAGTTCCCTCATGTCTACCTGAATATTACGGTAAGATTATTTTTTGTAGTTATTATTCCTTCTTTTTCTTCTTCCTCTTCCTTATCTTCCTCTTCTTCTTCTTCCACTTTTTCCTCCTCCTCCTTTTTCTCCAGTGTTTTCTATTCGATCGTTTTGGTGTTACCCTAATCTCCCAGCCAGGACCAGGAGCTACATGCCGCTCACACACGAGCTACTTCCATTTAATTTGCCTGTACACCCTCTAGGTCAGTTCAGAGTTTATCCACATCATATGACACCTCTTAATCCAAGTAAGTAATAACATTCTTTAGATTCTCCTGTTTGTTTTTTTTTAACTATATTGCCGTAAATGACCTGTCTGAAAATTCTCGAAATAATAGTTGTAAGATTATACCAAAACATCTCCAATCGCTAGCAGCAAAGCATTTCGCCAATATCAGGAAAAAACTTCTTCAAAAGTCGTAAAATGTTATTCAACTGAATCTTTAAAAAGATTAAATAAACAGATGCTTAAAATGCACATCCGCATCCGAATGTTTATATACACACAAACTACTAATACCTCTCTATGTATTAAACTATACTGCAGACAGCGATAGAGTAAATATAAGTACTTGCAATGCTTCTATTGTTATTAATTTCATAATTCCCAGATGATGAATAATGAAACTTATTACAAGTGGTTACCAAACAACCTTACTCGAACATAAATGGCTGCTGGTCTTTGGCATTCCTTTGTGCATTCCTCCTCTTCCTTCTTTCCTTGTTTTTTTTATTCTATTGTGCTTTTTCTTCTTCCCTTCTTTCCTTTTATGGCATCACTTTTCTTTCCATCACCTCTCCTCACCATAATCATCTCACTGACTATCACCTTTCTGATCATGATAATCCACTCAATTTTTCCTCCCTGCTCCACTCCTCGCTGCCTCCATTCATAGGCACCTCCAACATTTCCATTCGTTAATCTAACCTAACCCAATCTATTCAGCCAAGTAACACACGACTGTAATACCACCGCTTGGGATGGACAGATAACACCGTGCAACTGTTCTCTCTCTCTTGCTTGCTTATTTGCTTACAAAACTGCTGTGTTTATACGACTCACAGGGACTTGTTCTGTTCTGTGTGGGTGTGTACTGTTTACTGGTGCGTTGTGTAATATAGTGCACGCCTCTCCCTCCCTCTCAAACAACGAGCAGCACGTCACACACCACACTCAATAAGGAATGTTTTTCACCGGAGCTACCCACGGAACTTTTCGGCCATGACGTCATTCAGGGTGGCGTCCCTTGCTCCTCTCTCACACTGGCAAAAAAGTCTCTCCTCTTTTATACTTATTTCTTTCGGCCCTCGAGTCTGGGAGCGCGTGGGATGCATGGTAATGACAATGGTGTTGGTGGTGTAGGAAGGTGTAGGAAAGTCAGGTCAAGTCATTTCCCTTTACACACAGAGGTGATGCATTGTGTTTCCCAGGTTAGGGAAGCAATCATGTAAAATTAAGTTTGAAAGCTTTATCTGGTATCAGCTTCCTTTGTTCTTA
>NC_059297.1:23456689-23479189 GCF_017591435.1 Portunus trituberculatus
TTAAAACGAAAACAGTTTATTCCTTCCAATGGATTAAAAATTATCTTCGTATCCCAACCTGTCTGCCTGCCTGCCTGCCTGTTTGCTTGTCCGTCTGTCTGTCTATCTATCTCTTCATCTATCTTACTTCTTCGTGTGATTTTTTACGCAAGTCTTCAAAGGAATGGCATGAGTTTCGCCCGCCTCTAATGGACACCTTTTGTCACGGTGTGCTGTGATTCCTCTCCTGCCTGTATTCTCCGCAGCACAAAATAGATGAGAAGAGAATAAAAGATCTTGCACACTGGAACGTTATAAAGAGAGAAAGAGAGAGAGAGAGAGAGAGAGAGAGAGAGAGAGAGAGAGAGAGAGAGAGAGAGAGAGAGAGAGAGAGAGAGAGAGAGAGAGAGAGAGAGAGAGAGAGAGAGAGAGAGAGAGAGAGAGAAACTGTCAACCTCATTTACTAGAAAAACTATTGCAAATTATAAGGAACAGTGGAACAAGAAGACCTACGCCGCTTCATGAAGACAACTTAATCTATATAGTACGGTACACGAGAACAGCCAATCACGAGCGGTCTCACCTCACCCAGGCACACCTTCCCGGAGCGGACTATAACACAAGTCGCCCAGCACTACGCCACGCTTCAACCAGACTTTTCATTGGTTAAAGTAAATTGACTCATCACTGTCTGAAATTCCCAGAGCAGGAACCAAACAGTATAATGAATAAAAAAAAAAAAAAAAAACTTGGAATCCTATAGACAAAACCAGGATAAATAAAACAATAAAGAGAATAAATAACAAAGCTGAGATTTCCCCACGCTTTTAATCTCGTTAGTCTGGAAAAAATAAATAAATAAAACAGAGGGAATATTCTACCAGTCTGAAATAAAGGCAATATCATCAAGCCCCGCGGACGTTTGCCAGAATGCAGGGTCGGTCAGTGGTCGTAGCGGTACTTCTGCCAACACAAAGCCACGCCACATTCATCACAGCCGCAAATCAGCAAAACGAAATCACACTTCACTAACAGCGGACACGAGGTTCCTGGACGTCATTACGGGGATTTCACAGCTTACCGTGCAGGCGACAGTCATCCAGCGCGGCATTCACACCACGGTACTGCATGCTGGGGAAAAAAATATGCGTCATTTATTTACCTTTCCTCACGTGGCGGCGACGGTGGTGGTGGTGGTGGTGGTGGTGGTGGTGGTGTGGTGGTTGGAGGCTTTCGTCAGTCTCTGTGATTCCGACTCGCTTTGAGCTGCACACGCCTCTCAACACCACTGTGGAGGAAATGTGAATATAAATAAATGAATATATAAATAAATAAACAAATAATTAAATAGTGATAATAATAGTAATAATAATAATAATGATAATAATAATAGTAATAATAATAATAATAATAATAATAATAATAATAATAATAATAATAATAATAATAATAATAATAATAATAATAATAAGAAGAAGAAGAAAAACAAAATAATAAGAAATAATAATAATAATAATAATAATAATAATAATAATAATAATAATAATAATAATAATAATAATAATAATAATAATAATAAGAAGAAGAAGAAAAAAAAGAGTAAAAGAATAGAAGAGAAAGATTAATTAGAAAAACAAGAACAAGATAAACAAGAAGAACAAAAATATGAAAAAGACCAAGAAAAAGAAGAGCAAGAAGAAATAACAATAATAAAAACAACAATAACAACAGCAACAACAATAACAACAAAACCAGCAACTTACTAACTCAACTGGTAATTCAAGTTAAGTAAATACCATCACTAAACACAACTTGCCAACACAAACATGGCACAATATTACACCTCATCAAAAAAGCGTCAGAGAATCAAAACCCGGGATTGAGAAACCTGCAGGAAAAAAATTAAACTAAAATTAACATACAATACAATAATGAATAGCAAGGACAAACAAGCAGCAGGTACAGGCGGTAAAAGAAGCAGCAACAAGAGACACAGTGTTGTGGGAAGTGTTAAAGGGAGAGGAGTGGAGTGAAGTTGTGGCAAAGGCGAAGGAAAACACTGATGAAATAAGTAAATAGACACCTAAACAAAGGAATCAGTGCATGGGAAAGAATAAATGGGAGTAAAAGAACAAGATGAACAACAACACGAGACACTGTTACGGAAAGTGTTAAAGCGGGGTGGGAAACTTAATGAAACAGTAGAAAGGGGAGGGAAAATTAATATAAAAACATAAAATAAATAAATAATCTAACAAGCCAATGTATAAGGAAGAACAAATGGCAGTATACAAAAAAAAAAAAACTTAAAATATTAGAAAGAAAAGAACAATATTTAGTGAAGCTATACCAAGGCGTCGAGTAACACCTGACGAGGCTGAGTTATAGAAGAAAACATAGACAAGACCCACATCACGAAATACAGACGGTGAACCATTTGACTCAGCGCTAGACTGCCTGACTATCTCTGTCCGTTCATAAATTCATTATGTTAAGTTGAAGATTAGAAGCACCTCACCACTGTTCAGTATTCATAAGTATGCATTCATTCCGTGTGTGTGTGTGTGTGTGTGTGTGTGTGTGTGTGTGTGTGTGTGTGTGTGTGTGTGTGTGTGTGTGTGTGTGTGTTATATTTAAGTATGGTTTGACTCCTTTTTGTCGCATTTTTCCTTTTTTTATATATTATGCATTATCATTTCCTTATCATCATTCTATTTTTTCATGTAACTTCATTCCTATATCTATATTATTCAGTGCCCTTCTTACATGATCACTCACCAAAAAAACATTCTTGTATCTCAATGAGGAAGCTAGCATCCACTTTTATCACTAAGCAGACACTTGGAGGAACCACTACATCTATCTGGCCATCCATCGCAGACTGAGCTCTCACAGGGCCAAACGTATCTCAGTGGCGAAATACAACAGCCAATACCAAGCAATATGTGGCAATAAACTTGTTCGCCAGCCTAGTGATCTCCGGGCCCTGTGTTCGAGTCCTGCCAGAATCTGGTGATTTTTCAAGCTAACGCTGGGAGACTGAAAATACCACCACCATGCTTCCTGTCGATCTACTAGTGGCCTACTCTTGGGGTTGGGAGTTGCTATGAATCTCTGTAGAGCAGGACTGACCGACTACGCCTCAGGAAACATAAGAGGTCGACCATCTAACCATAAAAAAAAAGAAGGCCCAGCAGAATTCCCTATTGTCGATATAGGTCAAGTGAAAGAAAAAATAAATGGAAAAAACAACTCTCAGAACTTTTAATCTAATCTGTCGTATTCTGACATATTCTAAAAGGACCAGACGTAACTTTGTGTGGTGTTCCTTTGACCAACAAGATAAGACTGAACGATTATAAAAGTCACAGGAGGATACCAAGCGAGAAAAGAAAATATATCAAACAAATTCCAACACTGCCATACAACCCTTACCTAACACAACCCATCTATATGACGAACATGAAACACAAACTTAATAAAAATACAACACCTGGAACACAATGAGCAGAAAACAATACAGACACACCTTTAACACTGTCACCTTCTATCTACCTACACATGACCTAACGGAAATATTTGACCCACACAGACCAGTAAAGAAAACACAAATACATCACTGACACCACAGGAAAATACGAAAACACAAGCCAATTTCAGACTGCTACATACCACAGCTTCCACCACATCCACTTTCCCTTCCCCTGTCGTTCCCTCTTCCACCCTGCTCTCGCCCCACCCCCCTGCCACCCTCCCTTACCACTTTCCCTTGTCACTAGCCCCTTCCACCTCCGTTTGTTCTGATTCTAGCCCATTGGTCCTCCATCCTGCTCCTATATTTCTCTCTCTCTCTCTCTCTCTCTCTCTCTTTTTCAGCGGTTCTGGACAATGATCCACCATCAGAGTGGGGACAAAGGCTAAGAGAGAGAGAGAGAGAGAGAGAGAGAGAGAGAGAGAGAGAGAGAGAGAGAGAGAGAGAGAGAGAGAGAGAGAGAGAGAGAGAGAGAGAGAGAGAGAGAGAGAGAGAGAGAGAGAGAGAGAGAGAGAGAGAGAAGAGAGAAAATAAAACCGCAGTGAATACTCAACACAATAGAGTTTTGTTCTGTATATTAATGTAGCCCACATGTACACACACACACACACACACACACACACACACACACACACACACACACACACACACACACACACACACACACACACACACACACACACACACACACACGACACTAATGACCAGCGTGGCAGTGAATGAACCTAACTAGCACAAAAATACTAATATCTCGTCTACTTATACACAAATATTCTTCAAGCTCATGAGAAGGCTGACACACACACACACACACACACACACACACACACACACACACACACACACACACACACACACACCGGAAAAATAAATAAATAAAACTAAATAAATAAAAAAAAAACTATAAAGACATACATGACACACACCACACCGCCGCGCACCGCCCACCACACCCTCCTGTACACATAAGGAGAAATAAGTGAAGAAAAAGACAAACTTCCTCATCGGGTTCTGCGCAGGCCAGCTCGGAGTGAGAAACCTAAGACGCTAGAATAAATAGGGGCTCTAACTGACGCTCCCAGAACAGAAGGGGAGAACGAGAAGAATTCGAGTGGAACAACAAATTGAAGAATAAGGTTGCTTCGAAATTCTACCTCTTGAATAAGGTGAAGTCTTAGGGAAAAAGGAGAAATACAGTTTAAAGAGAGTTCCAGAGTTTTAGCGGGAAAGAGAAAATAAGAATCATGCTATACTGCTTCACTCTTGCCGGGAGAAAAGGAAAACTACGAATACGGAAAAGACAATAATTGAAAATGTACTAATAAAAGAATTAAAGATAAGCTAACAAAGCAAACGAAGAGATAAAAACAAAGAAAAAGGACTTGGGGAAGAAACTTTTGAAATAACTTTAAAAGATAATAGTAGTTCATGAGAGAGAGAGAGAGAGAGAGAGAGAGAGAGAGAGAGAGAGAGAGAGAGAGAGAGAGAGAGAGAGAGAGAGAGAGAGAGAGAGAGAGAGAGAGAGAGAGAGAGAGAGAGAGAGAGAGAGAGAGAGAGAGAGAGAGAGAGAGAGAGAGAGAGAGAGAGAGAGAGAGAGAGAGAATGACCGTGTGTGAGACCAGGCCAAGACGGAGGAAATTACCTCACCTCTTCTCTCCAAAAATTGGGCGAGGGAGGCGCAGAGGGACAAAGGAGGGAGAGGAAGGAGGGAGATGAGGTGGAAATGAGATTTAATTGGCCAAAGGATGCAGGTGAGACGAAGTGTAAAGAGAGAGAGAGAGAGAGAGAGAGAGAGAGAGAGAGAGAGAGAGAGAGAGAGAGAGAGAGAGAGAGAGAGAGAGAGAGAGAGAGAGAGAGAGTGTGTGTGTGTTCATATCTATATTTCATCCTTTACTTTTCTCTATTTCCAGCCTTCTCTCTCTCTCTCTCTCTCTCTCTCTCTCTCTCTCTCTCTCTCTCTCTCTCTCTCTCACACACACACACACACACACACACACACACACACACACACACACACACACACACACACACACACACACACACGGTGTAGACGATTTATTATTCAAAAGCAAACAGCGGGTCGTGGTGCTGGAGGAGGAGGAGGAGGAGGAGGAGGAGGAGGAGGAGGAGGAGGAGGAGGAGGAGGAGGAGGAAATACATACACCCAGATGCACAGGAAGTGGAAACACGTGTCTACATAAGGATGTGAGGCAAGAGTACACTTAAACTACAACTACTGGTACAAGTTAATTATGAGTACGTGGAAAAGGTAGAAAAGGAAGAAGCATTCTCCCCACCCAACGTCTTCTTATAAACAAGAATAAAAACAAAGAGGGAAACAAAGAGGATTTTGCAATAACTAGACTGTAAATAGAGAGAGAGAGAGAGAGAGAGAGAGAGAGAGAGAGAGAGAGAGAGATAGTTACGTTATACTAAACAAAATGTGCATGAAAAGGAGTAAAAGTCGGTGGAAAATATATCAAAACTCTTCTAGTCCCTCTCTCTCTCTCTCTCTCTCTCTCTCTCTCTCTCTCTCTCTCTCTCGCTCAACATAACATTTCCCCAGTAAAATAACAAGACAAGGAATAAAATGCAACAAAATAAACGAGGATTAGAAACAGAGAGAAAATGGACACAAAAGAATCAATATAAAAACATTAGAATATGTCAGAGAGAGAGAGAGAGAGAGAGAGAGAGAGAGAGAGAGAGAGAGAGAGAGAGAGCAGGCCTATTCCGGTGATAGACACACTCGCTTATTGAAAAACACTTGCCAGAGAGCAGGCGAGGATTTATCTGTTTTCCCTTCACTGCGTCAGTCGCGGCGTTTCGTTTCCTCCCGCGCTGTAACAAGCCTGAAAAATTCCACTCCTTTACCTTCACTCTCTTTCTTTGCCTTGCCTTCTCTCTCTCTATTCTCTCTCTTCCTTTGCCTTGCCTTCTCTCTTTACTCTCTCTTTCATTGCCTTGTCTTCTCTTCTCTTCTTTTTTTTTTTTTTTTTTTTTTTTCCTTATCCACTTTTTTTTTTGCCTTCGTTCTTGGGTTTTATTTTTCCTAATTGTTTTTATTTTTCTTTATTTTTAATTTTTTTTCTCATTTTTCTGTTTTTAATATTTTTTTTGGTCCATTTAACTTTTTCCTTGATTTTGTCTTGCCTTTTCTTGCATTGTTTTCGGTTTTCTTTCCCTCTTTTTCACTTTTTTCATCTTTTTTTATTTTTCGATCTTAATTATTGTACTTTTCATTATTTTTCCCTATGTTTCCGCTCCTTCCACTCCTTTCCCTTCACTTTCCCTTCCCTTCTATCAAATCATCTTCTATTTACTTTCGTCTCTATTCTCGGCTTTATTTCTTCTTTCCTTCTTTTTCATTTTCCTTTTGATTCTTATTTGTTTCCATTTTCTTTCTTCATATCATTATTTTTTTTTTTCCACGTTCCATTCGTTTGCCTTGAATTTCCCTTACCTTCTCTTGCATTCTCCTCTATTTCCGTTCTCGACTTTTATTCTTTTGCAAATTTTTTAAAAACTTTTCTATCCTAACTTTCATTCTTTCTATTATCCATTGCACTCTTTATTCATGTTTGTTATTGTTTTTACTCATTCCACTTCTTTATCGTCACTTTCTCTTGCACTCTCTTCCATTTTGTTTCTCAGTTTTCCTTCTTTCCTTACTTTTTATCAAATTTCTATCATTCCACTCCTTCTTTGTGTTTGTTATTGTTTTCCTCATTCCACTCCTTTGTCTTCACTTTTTCTTGCATTCTCTTCCGTTTTCGTTCTCGGCTTTCATTCTTTTCCTTATTTTTCATTTTTTTTCTTATCCTTACTTTCATTCTTTCTATTATTCATTCCACTCTGTGTTTGTTTTGGCTTCTCTCATTCCATTTCTTTGTCGTCACTTTCTCATGCTTTCTCTTCCAATTTTCTTCCCTTTTCGTCCTTGGGTTTCATTCTTTTTATTTTCTTTTTTCATTTTTCTATCCCTACTTTCATTCTTTCTGTTATTCATTCCACTTTCTTCGTGTTTAAGTTTTTTTTTGCTCATGCCACTATTTTTTTTTCCTTCGTTTATCTTCCCTCCCTTCCATTTACTTCTATTTTTGTTATCGGTCTACATTCTTATCCTCTTTTTCCACTTCTCTCTTCCATTCTTGATTTTTCGTTTATTTATTCATTCCACTCTTTTTTTTTGAGTGTGATTTTCATATTCATTCTTTTTTTACTCATTCTATTCCTTTCTCTTCACTTTCCTTTCATTTCTCTTCTATTCTCTTCTTTTGCGTTGCCGGGTTTTTATTCTTTCCTTTTTTTTTTTTTTGCTTTTCTTAATTATCTTTTTCTTCGTTTTCTTCGTTTTTGTTGAGTTTTGTTCATTCCACTCCTTTATTTTCCATACCCTTGTCTCACTTTTCATTCTTTTCTGTTTTCTGTTCTCAGTTTTCATTGTTTTCCTGGTTTCTATTACTTCTCTCTAATTCTTTATTTTTTTTTTTTTTTTGCATTTTTTCTATTTTTTTTTCTTCTTCATTCTACTCCTTTCCTATCATTTTACTTTGTTTTCTTCAATTCCCTTCCGTTTTCGTTCTCCGGTCTCCATTCTTATCCTTTTTTTACTTCTCTCTCTCTCTCTCTCTCTCTCTCTCTCTAAATTCTTTGTTCTTTTTTTTCCGTGTTTGTTAAGTTTTTTTGTCACATTCCCTTCATTCTCCCTTCTCTACTTCTTTCATTCTTTTTCTTTTTCGTTGTTGTTGTTTATTTTTTTTTCCTTATTGTTTTACTTTTTTACTTTATATTTCTTTCCATTTTTCATCGCTTTCCTTATCTTGTTTTGCTCACCCCACTGCTTTCCTTCACTTCCCTCGTCTTCTCTTCCTTTCTTTCGCTCTCGCTCCGGTTTTCATTCCTTTCCTATTCATTTTTTTTTTACATTTCTTTCCTTATTTTCATTTTTCCTCACTTTTCTATTCTTTCTTCGCGTTTTGTCAAGTTTTCTATTATTTCTACTACTTTTCTTTCGCTTCCATTCCATTTTTCCTTTTTTTCGTTTTTCATTCTTCTCCACATTTTTTTCTCTTAGTTTTTATCATCATTTTTCCACTTTTTCCGTGTTTTATTGTCTTTTTTCCATTTTCTATTCACTCCGTTGCTTTTTGTTCCACCTTTTCTTAGTTTCCCTTCATTCTTACCTACGCTAGTTAGTGAGAGAAGACTTAAATGTAAAAACCAAACTCGTAAACCCACTAAAAAGGAAAAAATAAAGGAAAAACATTAAAGGAAAGAGGAAAAAGATGAAGAAAAGTAAAAAGAAAGAAAGAAAGAGTGTATGAATGACAGAAGAAAGGAAGAAAAGGAAAAAACAGAAAAATAAATAAATAAAGAGCTAAAAGAACGATAAAACGAACGAGACAAAAGAAAAGAAAGACAAGGACGAAAGGAAGAGAGAAAGACAGAGAGGCAAAAAAAAAGAAAAAATATACAACAAAGGAAAGAACATTGAAGTAAATAGAGAGGATGAGAGGATAGACCGTAAAAAGGAGGAGGAGGAGGAGGAGGAGGAGGAGGAGGAGGAGGAGGAGGAGGAGGAGGAGGAGGAGGAGGAGGAGGAGGAGGCAATAGCGGAAGGAAGAGCCCCCCAAAAATAGCGTTGGTAGAGAGATAGAGAGAGAGAGAGAGAGAGAGAGAGAGAGAGAGAGAGAGAGAGAGAGAGAGAGAGAGAGAGAGAGAGAGAGAGAGAGAGAGAGAGAGAGAGAGAGAGAGAGAGAGAGAGAGAGAGAGAGAGAGAGAGAGAGAGAGAGAGAGAGAGAGAGAGAGAGAGAGAGAGAGAGAGAGAGAGAGTATACATTTAAATTGTATCCGTTGAGTTATCACCGTTATGTCAACATTCATTACGGGGTCAATAGTGTGATATATTGACGACGACGAGGAGGAGGAGGAGGAGGAGGAGGAGGAGGAGGAGGAGGAGGAGGAGGAGGAGGAGGAGGAGGAGGAGGAGGAGGAAGAGGAAGAGGAAGAGGAAGAGGAACACGAAGAAGAAGAAGAAGAAGAAGAAGAAGAAGAAGGAGAAGAAGATGAAGAAGAAGAAGAAGAAGAAGAAGAAGAAGAAGAAGAAGAAGAAGAAGAAGAAGAAGAAGAAGAAGAAGAAGAGGAGGAGAATGAGAAGGAGGAAGAGAAAAGAAAGAAAAAAAAACGAAATAAAACATGAAAAAAATAAGAATGACAAAAAATAAGAGCATAAAACAAAAGGAAAAATAAAAAATATGAAAAAAAAGACGAAGACGGAAAAGAAGAAATAGAAGAACAACAAAACAACAACAACAACAGGAGCAGCAAAAAGAACAAAAACAAGAACAAGAATAAGAACAATAAGAATAAGAGAGAGAGAAAGAAAGAAAGAAAGAGAAAGAAGAAGTGGAAATTGCGGGTAGGAAGAAGAAGAGAAGAGTAAAAGAAGAAAGAACTCGTAAACCTTTAAGGGGAGAATGGCTAAGGGGGAAGAGGGAGGGTGGGAGGGAGAGTGGGAGGAGGGAGGGAAAGAAAGGGAGAGGAGGAGGAAGCGCGTGATGAAGGAAGGAGGACAGGAAAAAAAATGGAAGTAAGAAGGAAAGAAGGAATGAAACGTGATGAAACCCAAGAAAAAAATTGAATGAAAGAAAAATGGAGAAACAAAGAAGAAGAAGAAGAAGAAGAAGAAGGAGAAGAGAAAGAACAAGAACAAGAACAAGAACAAGAACAAGAAGAAAAAAAGAGAAGAAGAAGAGGAGGAGGAGGATTTACACAAATGGAATACAAAGAAAGTTCAAAACAACACACCTCACCTATTAGTGGAAGTGACAAGGCAGCACAGATGAAGGCTCCTCTCCTCCCAACCGCCCACAACACTTACCCGGAGGTAGCCAGAAGAAAAAAAAAATAAATAAATAAATAACACCATGATATACAGTTACAGAAAAACACACGATGAAAACACACGATATTTGAGAGTAAAATAAAAAAAAGATATGATGTTCACCTCCCTCACATTTCTTCTACACACATTCTTGTTATTGGTGTCACCTGATGAGGCACTTCCCTACATTAAATTCGTTTTTGTGGAATACATTTTAACTAGATGACTATAGTGATGGGTTCTGTGGGGGGAAGGGGCGAGGAGGAGGAGAAGGAGAAGGAGGAGGAGGAAGAGGTGAAGGAGAAGAAGATGGTGAAGGAGGAGGTGAAGGAGAAGAAGATGGTGAAGGAGGAGGAAAAGGAGGATGCGGAGGCGGGAAGAGCTGAAAAAAATCATTGTTGGTAGGAAAATTCTTATCAACCATGAGAGAGAGAGAGAGAGAGAGAGAGAGAGAGAGAGAGAGAGAGAGAGAGAGAGAGAGAGAGAGAGAGAGAGAGAGAGAGAGAGATCAATATCAATCTGAGTTCTCCATTGTCACTGGTCCAGAGAGAGAGAGAGAGAGAGAGAGAGAGAGAGAGAGAGAGAGAGAGAGAGAGAGAGAGAGAGAGAGAGAGAGAGAGAGAGAGAGAGAGAGAGAGAGAGAGAGAGAGAGAGAGAGAGAGAGAGAGAGAGAGAGAGAGAGAGAGAGAAAATATTTCTTTAGAGTCTATATTCACCCACACACTATCTTCAGCTTTCCTCCTTTCCTCTTCCACTTCCTCCCTGTCTCTCTCTCTTTCTCTCCCCTGGGATGCGGAGACAAAATCTTTCCTCCACTATTACTTATCATGAGAAACCAATATGAAAAGAAAGCAAGACTGGTGCTAGTGTTGGGAAAATGTGAGGAGGAGGAGGAGGAATATAAAGGAATACAAAGGAAAGTCAAACAGCAACAGACCTGTTGGTCTTTTCGAGGCTGTTTGGTAACTACTAACTGGCTACAGATAAGAGAGACAGGACAGTACAGGAGAAGGCTCCTCCCCACCCACCACTCCCTCCAGCGTTCGCTGGCATGGAAAATAGCTTGGAAAAGTACCATGCAGTATGGAAAAACTGACATGGAATTTTCACAGGAAAGGATGAAAGGAGATTCTATTATTCACCCTACGGTGAACTCTACATATTTATCTATAAGAAAGTTAATATAGTATCATGTTTAATTATTCAGACAAGAAGAGAGCTTGTTGGGGTTATTCTTTAAATATTTATCAATTTTGTTTTTGAATGATGCAATGGAAGTACTGTTTACTATTTCTGAAGGAAGCTTATTCCAAATGTTAACTATTCTATTAAAGAAAAAGTGCTTTGCCTCGTGGGTTTTAAAGCGTTTTGGTGTAATTTTAAATCCATTATTCCTTGTTATGGTGGAATGATCAATAGTAAAATATTTATTGACATCAAGGTTGTTGTATCCCTGAAAAATTTTGAAAACTTCGATTAGGTCTCCTCTTATCCTGCGCTTTGTTAAGCTGAATAAATTTAATGCTTCCAGTCGTTCCTCATACGGCTTGTTTCTCAATCTCGGAATCATCTTGGTCACTCTACGCTGGATCCTTTCCAGTTTTTCAATGTCTTTTCTGTAATATGGTGACCAGAACTGCACACAGTATTCAAGCTGAGGACGCACCAATGAGTTATATAAAGTAAGGATAACTTTTTCTGATTTA
This sequence comes from Portunus trituberculatus, assembly GCF_017591435.1. Taxonomy (NCBI): domain Eukaryota; kingdom Metazoa; phylum Arthropoda; class Malacostraca; order Decapoda; family Portunidae; genus Portunus; species Portunus trituberculatus. The sequence goes on from NC_059297.1 coordinate 23,468,793, forward strand.
AATTCAAAGGTTCTTCCAATGAACCCAACTAATTTATTTGCATTCTTTACTGCTTCTGTGCAGTGTTTGCTCGGCTTGAGATCTTTAGACACCACAACACCAAGATCTTTTTCATTCTCAGCACTTTCCAGAGGTACATTACTCATTACGTATTTTGCTTGTACATTGTTACTTCCAATGTGTAGGACTTTACACTTTTCTATATTGAATTTCATTTGCCATTTTTCTGCCCAGCGTGTCAGTTTATTTAAGTCACACTGTAGTTCTTGCCATTGTGACGTTGATGTAACTTTGCTCATTATTTTGGTGTCGTCCGCGAATTTGCTTATTTTACAAGTGATTCCTTCATCAATATCATTAATATAAACAATGAAAAGAACTGGTCCTAATACAGAGCCTTGAGGAACACCACTTTTCACATTGTGCCACTCTGATTCTTTTCCATTTATAACAACACGTTGCTTTCTGTCAGAGAGCCAGTCTTCCAGCCATTTCAGGGTATTTCCAGCTATGCCGTGAGCTTTTACTTTGCTGATTAGCCTCTTGTGAGGGACAGTGTCGAAAGCTTTCTGGAAATCAAGATAAATAACATCCACTGCTTTTGTCTCGTCATACGAGTTAAAAACTTCATAAAAGAAGTCTAGTAGGTTTGTTAAGCAGGATCTCTTGTTTCTGAAACCATGTTGTGAATCCTTCATGATCTTATTTTCTTCTAAAAATTTGACAATCTTATCTCTGATTATCGTTTCCATCAGCTTGCACACTACTGAAGTAAGGCTGATTGGTCTGTAATTAGCTGGGAGTGATTTATTTCCTTTCTTGAAAATGGGCGTGACATTTGCTAGCTTCCACTCCTGGGGGACTTTCCCTGCTTGTAAAGTTTTATTGAATATAATCGTGAGTGGTTTCACGAGCTCATTTTTCGCTTCTTTGAGAAGCCTGGGTGATATCTTGTCTGGTCCAGGCGTTTTGTTTACGTTCATGCTGTTCATGACTGTGAGGATTTCATTTTCTGTAACTATGAAGTCAGGCAGTGTTTTGCCTTGTGCCTGAGGCTCTGGCATGGGCAGACTATTTTGGACATCTTCAGTCGTGAAGACTGTTGAGAAGAATCTATTTAGGACGTTTGCCATTTCAACTTCGTTATCTATTTGGTTTCCGTTTTCTGTTATGAGTGGACCAATTGTTGAGGCTAAGACTCTTTTGGATTTTACATAACTGTGAAATTCCTTTGGGTTTTTACAGGAGTTTGCGATCTGAGCTTCTACAGATTTTTTGCTGCTTTTTATCAACTTTTTTGCTTTTCTACGCAATCTGTCATGCTCTAATTTATCATTATTATGCTGTGTTAATTTGTATTTGTTGTATGCTTCTTTCTTTGCTAGAAGACAGCTTTTAATTTCATTATTCCACCATTTCGGTTTGGTGTTTAGTATTTTCCTTCTGTTTCTTAGTGGTATACACATCTTAGCTGTATCATTTATCTTTTCAGCAAACACCTCCCATGTCTTATCTACATCTGGTGTTTCCAGCAGTATATTCCAGTCAATGGATGCAAGCTGCATACGGAGTCTTGTGTAGTTTGCACGCCGATAGTCTGGCACTTTTTCTTTACTTTCATTCACTTTTCCTTTGTCAAAATTTATGGTGAATTTTAAGGTGCGATGATCGCTGGAACTGAATTCTGGTCCAATTTCCACATTTTCAATAGTATTCTCATCATTTGTTAGAACGATATCAAGGATATTGTTTCCTCTTGTCGGATGCTTGATGTGTTGGTGGAGGGAGCTTTCAAGCATGCTATTATACAGCTGCTGGCCAGCGTGAGCTGTCAGTGGTTCGCCCCACCTTGTGACTGGAAGGTTAAAATCTCCCATAATTATGCAATTGTTTACGCAGCAAATGTCCGCGATTTGTTCATACAATTGTTCGTCTGTGGCGGGTGACTGGGCTGGAGGACGATAGACGAGACCTAATGATATTCTTCGGGATTTATTTTCTATATGAATGAAATTGACATCTATGTTTGCAATGGTTGAAGTTGGCATCACACGAGCACGAAGATTACTTTTAACGTAAAACATTACACCGCCCCCTGTACGGTGAGATCTTTCGCTACTAAAAATGTTATAGCCATCAAGTGAGTATTCTGCGAGGTAATCTCTGTGTGTTGTATTAATCCAAGTTTCTGTGATGCCGATGATGTCATAGTTTTCTTGATGTATAAGAGCTTGGAGCTCATTAAATTTATTTCGTAAACTACGGGCATTGAAATAGCAAGCTCTGATCTTGCCTGAATCTGAAGATGAACTTACGACGCTGAAGTTCCTTCTGCCACCTGCACGTTTTTTGATCTGTGGAGACAAACTTTATCATGAATTAATCTCCCCATCCTGGCTGCTCCCACTGCATTTAGGTGGAGACCGTCTCTGTGAAATAATTTGTGTTCATTATAAAAGTCATTCCACATGTTAAGAAACTCGACGTTTTCCTGTTGGCAAAGAGTCTTCAATCTGTTATTAGTACTGAAAGCAAGGTTATAGAAACGTGCGTCCGCGTTGATCCTCGGGAGAATACCTGAAATTACAATATTTCTTGATTTAGTCTTGTATTTCTTGATCATCTCCTTGTACTTCTCCATCAGTTCTTCTGAGCGGGAGCGGTGGACGTCATTTGTACCTGCGTGGATGACATAAAGTGTATCGTTAGTGGCGTCCTTAGTCACGTTCTCAGCACAGTCCGTGATGTCACGCAGTGTGGCTCCTGGAAGGCAGTAGCGTCGTCTACGAGATGGCACACGTCCACAGAATTCTTCTAGTCCACAAGTCTGGTCTCCTGTGCTTCTTCCACCTGTTCACTGAGAATAGAGAAGTGATTGTAAGTCGTTAGGGAGGTGAGTGCGTCGCGTGTCTCGCCTCGCCCCATTTCTGACTGGTATGAAGGCAGGATCCTGGGGGAGGGACGGGCGTGAGCGAGAGTCAGGTGTGGCTGGGGCTACGGAGGAGTGTGGCAGACTGGCAGTCGAGGAGGAGGAGGAGGAGGAGGAGGAGGAGGAGGAGGAGGAGGAGGAGGAGGAGGAGGAGGAAGAAGAGTAGGAGGAGGAGATAAGAAGATAAGAGTATAAAGAGTCTGCAAAAGGCTAATTGCGATACAAGAAAAGAAAAGAAGAAAAAGAAAAAAAGAGGATGATGGCTGAAATGATAATGACGATGATAAAACATAATAGGATGAAGCAATAATGAGGCTACAAAATCAAAATGAACAGAAAGAGGAGGACAAGGGAAAGGAGGAGGAGAAGGAGGAGGAGGAATACAGAGGAAAGACGGGTGACAGGAGGCCTTGCGACCTATGACGAGATCACTCGTTTACTATACTACATCTATAATAAGCTATTCGTAGGAGGCAAGGATGTAACCGATGAAGCTCCTCTCCACCCACCACTCATTCAAACGTTATCCAGCAAGAAATGAAACGAGAAAATACACCCCGATTCCTGAGAGGGACAATCGGGGAAACTTAGATAGGAAATATGGGAAAAAAATAAATGTAACTACTACTCTCCTTATAAAAAGATAATTATCGGAAAAAACTTCCCTTATAAAACTTACCTAATTTACTTTTGAAAGTAGCCACCGTGTTAAGCTGGACGACAAACGCTGGTAGCTTGTTCCAACATTCAACTACGTGCATGTTAAAAAGATTTCTTCGCAAATCAGTATTAAATTAAGTTTTTATGCCGTCATTTCTAGTTACTGATTGTGAGAACTAAAAAAGATTTTCATAATGTAGCTTATCTTTATTTTCAAGAATTTTGAACGTTTCAATGAGATCACCTCGGGTTCGATGATCTCTTAGGAAAAACATTAATCTTTTGAGACGTTCTTCATATGATAGACCACGTATTCCTGAAATTAGTTAAGTTGCTCGTCTTAGCACGCTCTCCGGTTTCTCAATGTCCTTTTGATATATCCCGCTATATGGCGTGACAATCGTTTCTTGTGAATACTTTACCACCTAGTTTAGGGCTGTATGCGAATTTGGATATTTTCGATACGATATCGCAGTCTAAATCATTGATGTACATAAAAAAGAATAAAATAACGGACCCAAAACTGAACCCTGGAGAACATCACTCGTAACTTGAAGCTAGGCGGAAGCTTGCTCGTTGTTTACAATTGGTTAGCCAACTTTTAATCCAAACACACAACTATTCTCCCAATCCGTGTGCTATCTGTTTAATTAAAAGACGTTTATGTGTTACGGTATCAAACTCTTTCCTGAGTTCGAGATATATATATTGTCAAATGGAGTTCGCACATCATAATCTAATTTCAAGAGAATTCCAAGAGATTTGTGAGGTAAGATCTTTTGTTCCAAAAAAACATGTTGCATGTCTAATCCTCCTAATGTGGTTGTGCTGTTCATGACTGAGATGATTTCATTTTCTGTAACCATAAAGTCGGCCAGTGTGTCGCCATGTGTCTGAAGGGCTGCGTTCAGCAGGCTGTCCTGAACATTAGCAGACGTGAAAGTGTTGAAAACTAATGGTTCAGAGTGTTCGCCATGCCAACTTCGTTTTGTACTTGTTTGTTATATTCTATTATCATAGGACCAATTGTTGATGTTAAAACCCTTATCGTTTTCACTTGCTGTAGAATTCTTTTGTGTTTGTTTTATAAGAGTTTGTGATCTTGGCTTCAACAGATCTTTTGTTTCATTCGATACGCTTTTTTTGTTTGTCTACCCGATTTGTCATACTTTAATTTACTGTTGTTATTTCAAAATCTGTTAATTTGTATTTGTTGTTCGTTTCTTTCTTAGAAGACAGCATTTAATTTCAATGCTCCACTATTTCGTCTTGGAGGAAGAAGAAGAGGAATAAGAGAAGAAGGAGGAGAGAAAGGAATCAAACACCATTAATTAAGGCAGCGGAAATGCCTCTTAGTTGAAAGGTGAAAATAATTAACCAAAGGTGGAACTAAAGCATTAGCTTCCTCCCACTGGTGCATGCTTCTCTCTCTCTCTCTCTCTCTCTCTCTCTCTCTCTCTCTCTCTCTCTCTCTCTCTCTCTCTCTCTCTCTCTCTCTCTCTCTCTCTCTCTCTCTGCTGACGATGAATTACCAGCAGTAAAAAAGGAAGAAAACTTTACCTCATGCATCAGAGGAAGAAAAATCAAGCTTAATAAAGATTGATTACCGCGCAAAGTTGAAGCTTATCTTGTCCTGACCACCACCACGACCACCACCACCACCAGCTTGTCCTCGTCTTCCTCACCACCACCACCACCACCACCACCACCACTACCACCACCACCACCACCTTGTTTCTCTAATCACCAGGCATATCTTACCACCGTCACCAACACTACCATTACTTCGCCTCCACTCTTGTCACCACCATTAGTTAACCCCCCCCCAATAAGACGCTTACCACTCACCACTACTCACCACCACCACCACCACCACCATCATCATCATCATCACCATCATTATCATCCCACAACCACCATCGCCTTCACTTCCGATGAATAAGAACATGCAGGTCTCTCTCTCTCTCTCTCTCTCTCTCTCTCTCTCTCTCTCTCTCTCTCTCTCTCTCTCTCTCAATCCGGAAAGTGAGAGAGGTGGGGGAAGAAGAGAATATAAAAGGAAATAACATGGAAACTCACTAGAATATGTAAGGTAGAAGAGGGGAAAGTGCGAGAGGAGGAGGAAGACGACGAGTGAGAGAGAAATAAAACTGTAAAAGGAAAAAAAAAATGTTGGGATAAAGGGAAATGAAGAAACTAAAGAGATGAAATAGTAGAAGGAAAAAGGAGGACCACAAAAAGTTAAAAGGGAAATAAGGAATTGAATTGAGGGAAAAAGGAAAAATTAGGGAACGAAGATGAAATTGGAAAAGAAAGAGAGGTGGGTAAAAAGAGGAAAAATAATGAAAAGAAAAATGAACGAAGGAAAAACGTAATTATGTAAGTGCGGAAAAAAAAGCATCTCATGAATTGAAATGGCCAGCCACTTATTAATAACTCCCAACTCTTTCCTTCCTTCCTCCTTGAATGCCAAATGTAAACGCTAAAAATCATACAAGTAATGGCCGCTGCCCGGAAAAGGAAAAGGTGCAAAGATTTCTGAATTTCTTCATCAGCCTCTTCTGCCACAATGGATCGTCTTCCTCTTCCTGTCTTTCTGACCTCCTCTTTCCAAGCAGTCTTCCTATTTAACTGAGAATTTTTTTGTGATCAAACGTTTTCCTCTAACATTACATATTATTAAGTCATGTAAAGTAAAAGTACAATGGTTCTTCTATCAATAAGGAACATATCACAACTATCAGATGAAAAAGCTTTTTTATTGACTTTTCTTCACTTTTCCACTTAAAATAAATATATCACTGAAATATTTTCCTCCAAGATTACAGGCGATTAAATATTTCACATAATGTATAATGGGTCTTCTTTAAGACGATTGTGTTCGACGTTCAAGAGCTTCCAGGGTCGTATCGAATTCCGCTTAGTTTGTGTTCCGCTGCAAGTATTTTTATTCATTTTACTCGCAGACTGACACATATACGCACGCAAACACGCACGCGCACGCAGACCTAAACACACACACACACACACACACACACACACACACACACACACACACACACCCCGGTAGCTCAGTGGTTAGAGCGCTTCCTTCTCTTGTGTGGACTATTTTCATGGAGCACAGAGGTGAAGAGTGGCATTCTCATTCGTGTTTTCCTCAGTGATTATGTAAAATTATTGTTAATCCATCACATCGATCATAACAGCGTCCTTAAAAACCAACATCAATTTTTATTACAAGTAACGCTTCGTGAAATCGGTCGAAGGAAAAAAACAAAGAAAACAAGCAAGAAAACGGCTTGTACACATTCTCTCTCTCTCTCTCTCTCTCTCTCTCTCTCTCTCTCTCTCTCTCTCTCTCTCTCTCTCTCTCTCTCTCTCTCTCTCTCTCCGTACAATGTTCCTGTACGTACACTATTCATGTCATGTATTACCAGATCAACATCCTTTCACATCCGTTCACAGCAAACAATAACAGTTGGCGATTATACTTTCATCACTTTCCTTCCCCGCCGCACACTTGGCTATGTTATCAAATACTGCAGCCAGTGTAATATAGTTTTAATGTTTTACTTAGGATTTAAACGTCTCTTGGTGAAATTAACGTGTGTTTACTCTCTCTCTCTCTCTCTCTCTCTCTCTCTCTCTCTCTCTCTCTCTCTCTCTCTTGTATACGTACACACACACATACACACAACCTCATCATAACTTTCACGAAACTTCGCAGAGGTTCCGAGACGGCGGCGCTCCCCAGTGTGACAGGACGAACCCTTCCCGACCCCGAGGACAGCAGGGAAGTGGGTCAGGTCCTCGCAACACGTGTACCGCCCATCCACGTCAGCGCCATCATCTTGTGACTTCGAAAAAAAAAAAATCTTATAGTCACTGTCAAATGTCTGTTCACCTTCCTTATCATCCTTCCTCTTCCTCACATTCCTCACCCTTCATCCCTCTCCTCTCCCTAATAATCAACGTTGCCAATGTCATTAAATCATCTCCTGAGGGCATCGTTACCAAGTCCCATTACAGAGTTTTCTCAGTCTTAAGTCTCCTGGCGGGGTGATGATTCCCTTGCAAGGTCTGATTCTAAGTAAGGGAATCTAAAGGTGAGTGTAACTTTTGCCAGTAACGGTACCTATGAATAAATGTATATACGTAGATACATACATACGTACAGACAGACAGCCAGAAAAACAAAGAGACAGACAGACAGAGACACAGACAGACGGGCACAGATGATATAAACATAAAAAAAAAAAACTAAAGAAAAGATAAATAAATAACAAAGGAATTAAAGTATTTGAGTGCATCTGTTGTCTGTGCGCAAAATCAAGTTAACAAAATAAATACACGAAAAATAACACTTGATATTTGAAAAGAGAAAATACAAGAGTTTGGGTAAAGAGGAGCATGAAATAAAAAAAATAAAAAGAACCAGACGAACGAATGACTCTAAGGAAGCGGAAACGAGGAAGAAACTCAACGAAAGAAAGAATGGAAGAGGAGGAAATGAATAAAACTAAGGAAAAAAATGGGAAAAACAGGAAAAGGAAGCAAAGAAAGAAGGAAGGAAATAATAAAGATACTGGAAGTAGAAAAAAATAAAGCAGTGCATGATAGAAGGAATAAAATTAAAGGAGAATTTAAGAAAATGTAGGAAATATAAGTAGAAAGGAAAGGAAAGAGCAAGAAAGAAGGAAACAAAAAGCGAAAAAGACAAAAAGTAGCAAAAAAAGAAAAAGATTTACAATTCAATGAAACAATGGAAGAATACGACGCTGGATAAAAAAAAAAACATGCAAAAACGAAAAAAAGGAAAAGAAAAAATGGATAGAGGGAAGTTAGCCAAGAAGAAATGAAAGTGTGAAAAAGGACAAAGGAAAGAGGAACAGTAAAGGAGAGACAGCCGAGACAATGGAAATAATGGAAGAACAAAAAGAAAGGGGAAAAAAGTTACAGTAAAAAATGGATGGAAAATGGAAGCAAAGATGAAAGGAGAGAGAGAGAGAGAGAGAGAGAGAGAGAGAGAGAGAGAGAGAGAGAGAGAGAGAGAGAGAGAGAGAGAGAGAGAGAGAGAGAGAGAGAGAGAGAGAGAGAGAGAGAGAGAGAGAGAGAGAGAGAGAGAGAGAGAGAGAGAGATATTAGACAAGAAAAAAATTTGACAATTTTTTCCCTCCTTCACATCTCTACTAGCATCAAATGACTGCCAAGGGATAACAAGGCAGAAGCACTATCACCATCAACGGAAGCGAAGAAAAAACGAGAAAGAATAAAAAGAAGAAAATATTATGACATATTTAGTTTTTTTTCTTCAGATTCTCTCTCTCTCTCTCTCTCTCTCTCTCTCTCTCTCTCTCTCTTGGGATAATTTTACCTTTATAAACTTTATATTTCAAAAGGGGAAAAGATTATTAATAAACCAAAACGTAGAAGGCTTATCACCACCACCACCATCACCGCCGCGATCACCACCACCAAACCACTTCACATACCTTCTATCGTCTTAGATGATGTATGCACGTGTATTAAAAACTAGACGCGAAATTTCAAGAGGATAATTCAAGTCATATCAATTATTCAGATTCTTCACTGGGACTTTGTTTGGCTTGCGCTATTTAAATCAGGACAGAATGTTTGAATTATTCCCGCCAATTACGTGATGTATAATGTAGACGAAGAAGGAGGTTTTCACTGCCTGGCCCCAACCAAACTTTCCACACACGTTAATTATCAGTATCAAGTTTGTGTGTCTCAGGAAAAGGAAAGGCAGCAAAATGAAGAATCTAAGTCCTGTACATCATTTTTTTTCCTAAGTTTTTTCGTGGCCTGCATTGGTTTTCTATCTTTCTGACCTTGTTTGGTGACGAAAAGACATAAAAACAACTGCAACAACAACAGCAATACATTCATTATTATTGTGTGTGTTTGGAAGGGGAGAGCCAGGAATCGGTGGGGTTTAATCCGATTTTTCTTGATTCCTTCTCTAACGATTCTCTCTCTCTCTCTCTCTCTCTCTCTCTCTCTCTCTCTCTCTCTCTCTCTCTCTCTCTCTCTCTCTCTCTCTCTCTCTCTCATACAACAATTTTTACGAGTTAAGATATCCAACTAGACAAAATTAAGTAAAAAAAAAAAATGTTAGTTAATAAAAAATAAGAAACAAAAGACAGCTCGATTCCATTTCAGTCACCAAAAAAAGTTAAATAAAAGTTAACAAAAAAAGTTTATTATAATTTTGCGTTAGTAATAGAAAAAAAATTGTTAAGGACTGTTTAGGCTGGGTACAATCTCCTTCTCCTTCTTTACCGTCCTTCCTTCTTTCCTTCCTAGATTTATGCTGCATCCCTTCTGATAAAAAGTAACAGAGTGTAGCATCAATACATAGAATTCTGGATTACTCGAGACTTAACTGCTCTCCTTCCATCTCCATCTCCAGCACGTTGGGAGTTTCATGTTATTGTGGTAGTTTGAGTTAGTTCACCAGATATTCATGTCACACGCGGAGAACAATTACTATGCCTGTGTTTGTTATCGTGTAATCCTTTGTAATGTTGTGTAATCTCAATATCAGTCACATGTGTGCTACATTTAATATTTTCTCTTTTGTATATATATTTTTTTATTTTCATTTCCTTTTATTGTTTTTTCGTGTTTCAATTCACTTTTTTATTGTTCTTCGTCTTATTTTTTGCTTCTCTTGTAATATTAATAGTAACTATATTACTACCACCACCAGCCCCACCGCCGCCACCATCACCACTAGGTACTATCTCTAAAAGCGACCACACTTAATCTTTACTTTAATTTCCTT
>NC_059297.1:23489189-23494189 GCF_017591435.1 Portunus trituberculatus
AAGCCAGCGGCAGTACATAAGAACAGAAGAATTTAAAAATTGAGAGAAGCTACAAGAGGCCGTCAGGACCATGTGCAGCAGTCTCTGAATGAACATACCTACCTTGTTCCACCTATCATCGTCATCCATAGATTTGCTTAATCTTCTGTTGTGAACCGATCTGTTGCATAATGTTGCACAATGTTGCATACTTCTCTGGCTACTGGTTATAGACTCTTCTAACTCAGTTTTCTTCCTTTACTTAATAATTACTAATGATACGTACACATCCAGTAAGACTCCGGGAATCAACACTCTTCAAATAAATATGATATGTGACAATGACTGCAATCTTCATGCATAAAGAAACACGTAATTTTACTCACAAAAGATTTTCGTTCTTTTCACTGAACAATATATTACATATACCTGCGTAATGACGATCTGTTCAAATAGTTGGAATATAACACTAACACTCAATGAAATATAGGCATTACAGCAATGTACTCATCAACCCACAAATGACGCTTGTAAGTAATATATCTGCGTTGCGGCAAATTTCTCCTAAATTCACATATATCTGCATCACGGCGACTTACTCATAATACTCAAGACATTCATACCAGAAAAATTAATATATCTCCATTGTGGCGACTTCCTCCTAAATTCACACATCTCGACATCACGGCGAATTACTCATAACACTCAACAGTGACACCAGAGATAAATTATACGGACACGACAACTACTCGATGCCTCGATGTTCTCGTAACACTCACAAAAATACCAGAAAGATATCACACGGCTACAAAACTACTTTTCCATAACTATTACTTAACTAATATCAAAATAATAAATGTAAACATCTTATCATTATTCCTCCATATTCTAATAATAATTACTGAATTACTTGCTTTCAAGACTGCATTACAACTTCTAAACTACCCTTATTGTTATATGATTCCCTCCATAGCTGCCCCGCTGCCTCTCCCCATGGACCGCGGACTCTCAGAATCTCAAGTCTCTCTCCCTTTCTATAATTTCTGCTGCTCTGCTACAGATTTCTCTCTCAATATCTTTACTAATATAGTCCAGGATCCGTACATGACCCGCCCATAGGCGTGTCGATATATATAATTTCACCATTGAGAACAAAACAGGGCGGAGTCTGAGATATGAGGGGAGTGAGAGGCAGGTCAAGTACCAATTAGCTACCACGTCTTTTCCCTGTTTCCTGTCATCTGCTCCACTCACGCGGTCAATGTTTATTACCTTTTTCCTGCGTGAGATACATTTGCTTCGCCTCTCATATTTAATTTAACAACTTTGCTGGTTTTATCTATTTTCTCTATTTCCCTTTTCTCTTCTTTGTTTTCTTTTTCATTTTCTTTTCTTGTTCCATCGTCATGTATGCAGTTATATCATACCACACTTCTTCTAAAGCTCCATATTGATTTAACACTAACAATATGATTACTTACTCCGTTCCATTCATCAACCACTCTATTAGAGAAAAGTTCCTTCCCATTTCTTTCTTAAACCTAAATTTCTCAAGCTATGTCTTTAGAACAGGACACGAGACAATTTATCCACCCTTTGAACACCACCACCCCCCCACACACACACCCCACACACAAAATCGTTTACTTTGATGTTTAAATAAGAGACAAAGAAACAAACGAAGCGAAATTAAACCAACACAAAATTTGAGTCAAAATAAATATACGTATAAATATAGAATCCGGCGCGCGCGCGAGAGAGAGAGAGAGAGAGAGAGAGAGAGAGAGAGAGAGAGAGAGAGAGAGAGAAACATCCACTACAGTGTGTGTGTGTGTGTGTGTGTGTGTGTGTGTGTGTGTGTGTGTGTGTGTGTGTGTGTGTGTGTGTGTGTGTTTCTTACCTCTTCGTCATCATTAAGAAAATAGAATTAGGAAATAAAAATATAGTCAGTAGAGCGTTAACTGTGGAAGAGAAGGAAGAGGAGGAGGAGGAGGAAGAGGAGGAGGAGGAGGAAGAGGAGGTGGAGGAGGAGGACAAAGAAGAGGAAGAGAGGAGTAGTCAAGGAAGCGTGAAAGCAACATGTAAACGTCAACACGAGATAAAAAGAAAAGAAAAGAAAAAAAAAGAAAGAATGAAAATGAAGAACCGTCTCACATTCTCAACATAATGACTTAACATATTCATTAACACAGTCGAGTACTTGAATTATATGACACAAAGACTATTATTCCCTAACGTGCAATAATTAATACTTTAGAAGACTCGTGTGTATGTTAATTTCATTCAGGTCTTCTTATCACCATTATCGTTATCATTAATATTATTTGCATTACCTTTTTTTCCTTTTACGATTTCTCTCTCTCTCTCTCTCTCTCTCTCTCTCTCTCTCTCTCTCTCTCTCTCTCTCTCTCTCTCTCTCTCTCTCCGTGTTATTTTGTTTCCCTTTTTATCATTCGTTGGTTTTCATTTTGTCTTCCAACTGCTGCTGTTATTGACGTTGTTTATCTTGTTAATGTCGCGAGAACAGCGGTGTTGTTGTTGGTTGTGGTGGTGGTGGAGACACGGCTGGTATGTGGCGGTGGCGGCAGAGGCAGTGCAGACACGGATGGCATGTGGTGGTGGTGGTGGTGGTGGTGGTAACGGAGAAATTGAATAGAAAAGCGATAGAAAGATAAAAAAAAAAGGAAGAATGGTCTAAGAAAGAATAAAGGAAGGAAAACAGATGTTGTGGAAGACAGAATAGTGAAAGAAATATCAGCAATAGTGATTCTGATGGTGAAGTGATGGTGCCAGTGAGTTGAGAGGCCATGGTAGTGGTGGTGGTAGTAGTGGTGGTGGTGGTGGTGGTGTAGGTGGCGGTGACAGTAACGGTGTTGGTAGTGATGGTGGCAGTGAGGTGGAAGACAATAATGGAGGTGGTGGTGACAGTGATGGTGGTGGTGGTGGTGGTGGTGGTGTCCTGCGCGTGCAACATAGACGTGAGGTGTTGTCTCGTAAACCTCCCGCGCTGCCGTTACCACGTTTGTCTCTCCCTTGTCTCTCCTTCCTTCCTTCCTTCTCTCCCTCCTTTCTCTCTTGTCTCCTTCCATGCATATCCCTTGGCCTTCCTTCTTTCATCCTTACTTCTTTTCCTTCTTCCTTCCTTCAACATAAATATATCCTTTACCTCTTCTTTTATCCTCTCTCTCTCTCTCTCTCTCTCTCTCTCTCTCTCTCTCTCTCTCTCTCTCTCTCTCTCTCTCTCTCTCTCTCTCTCTCTCTCTTCATGGCAAACCACTTCCTTTCTTCCATTCACTTTCTACTCCTCCCAAATTTTCCCTTTTCCTTTCCTCCATTCATTCTTTTCTTTCTTCGTGTTCTTTCTTCTTTCTAGCTTTCTTTTCTCTAAACTTTATACTTTCCTCCGACTCCTCTGCAGTTTTTTTTTACCTTCCCTCCTTCCTCCCACGCTACTTCCTCTTAACTTTCCTTCATTCTTTTCTGCATTTTCTTTCTTTCCTTTTTTTCAAGTTGTCTTTTTTTTTCGTTTTCTTATATATAAACTTCCTCCTTCTTCCTTTTTTATGTTCATTTTCGAATTCATTTTTATCCATAATCCTTTCTTCTGGTATTCGTTCATCTCCACTTCTTTCCTCCCTCCCTCCCTCCATCCCTCCCTCATTTTTCCTTCTTTTTTTTTCTTCTCGTCCCTTCAAAACACTCCACCTTCCTATCGTTCATGCAATCATATTTCTCTCCCTCTCCTATTTTTCCCCTTCTTTTCTTCCCTCCGACATCATTATCTCTCGCTCCAATTCAGTCTCTTTCTTTATTTCCACTCTTCCACTATAAACTGCGTCTCCAATTATTCTCCACCACTTCGTTGTCTGTTTTCTTTTTTATCTTTCTCTTTCTATTATAACAGAGTAAGGGTGTCGAAGTCAAAAATAGTCTTTCACAGTCACTGGCATCCCACCTATCACCACCACCACCACCACCACCACCACCACCGCCACCACAATACCAAACTCGCTTCTCACCACAACAGATGGAAAAAAAAATAATGATAAATTCCTCTCTCTCCCTTGAAAATTCTGTATCAAAAGCAAGATATAGAGATGAAATAAATAAAAAAGAACGCATCTCTCTCTCTCTCTCTCTCTCTCTCTCTCTCTCTCTCTCTCTCTCTCTCTCTCTCTCTCTCTCTCTCTCTCCATCATTTTGCCCACGAAAAAAAATAAATAATGCTCCGTAAAGAATAACTGAAAAAAATAAATAAATAAAAAAATGGAAATCCACATAAGCCAAATAAACGGACATATAAATTTCTGCTCTAAAATGAATATATAAATAAATAAGAACCCTTTAAAAATCCGTTCTTTTCATTTTATTTTTGTCTTTTTATGACGTGAATGCAGCTCTCTCTCTCTCTCTCTCTCTCTCTCTCTCTCTCTCTCTCTCTCTAGTGAGCATCACGTTTCCTGATAACTCTGTCTCTTCCACTACCACGCCCTCTTCCTCCTCCACCTCCTCTTCTTCTTCTTCTTCTTCTTCTTCTTCTTCTTCTTCTTCTTCTCTTCTTCTCCTCCTCCTCCTCCTTCCTCCTCCTTCTCCTCCTTCTTCTTCTTCTTCTTCTTCTTCTTCTTCCTCCTCCTCCTCCTCCTCCTCCTCCTCCTCCTCCTCCTCCTCCTCTCCTCTTTCATATGATTTTTCTTTCAGACATTCTCCTCTTCTTCCTCCTTTTCAAAACTCTTCCTCCTCCTACACCTCACACCTCTTGTTTACTCGTACTTCTTCCTCCTATTCCTCAAAATTCTTACTACTACTTCCCTCTAGTTTCTTCTTCTTCTTCTTCTTCTTCTTCTTCTTCTTCTTCTTCTTCTTCTTCCTCTTCTCCTCTTCTTCCTCTCTTCCCTCCTCCTCCTCCTCCTCCTCCTCCTCCTCCTCCTCCTCCTCCTCCTCCTCTCCCGTCGCCGCCGCCTCTACTATACATTTCAGCGGTGGACAAACGGTGTTTTTTTGCAGATATCTCCTAAACGAAT
>NC_059297.1:23499189-23501689 GCF_017591435.1 Portunus trituberculatus
GTATTTTTATTCTATTTTCAGTAGTGAAGAGAAAAGTGGCATATTTAGGGTGTAATGATAACGTCAATAACTGCAGTAAAAGCAACATTGTAGAGAAGTAATGGTGGTGGTGGTGGTGGTGATGGTGGAAGAAGAAGAAGAAGAAGAAGAAGAAGAAGAAGAAGAAGAAGAAGAAGAAGAAGAAGAAGAAGAAGAAGAAGAAGAAAAAGAAGAAGAAGAATTAATAGTAGTAGTAGTGGTGGTGGGAGTGGTGGTGATAATAGTAGTAGTAGTAGTAGTAGTAGTAGTAGTAGTAGTAGTAGTAGTAGTAGTAGTAGTAGTAGTAGTAGTAAAGGAATAACGTGGTGATGGTAATGGTGATGGTGGTGGTGGAAGTAGTGAGTATTGTTGCAAGAGAAAAATATGAGAAGAGAAGCAAGAAAAAAAGTGTAACGAGAATATGGAACAAAAAAGGAAAAAACTAAGTAAATAAAACCACCTTCATAAAAAGTAAATTATAAGATAAAACATATACAAATTGAATAAGAAATACCAAGATATTATACATTTTCGTGTATGATGGCGAGTGTTCATCTCAGGCAGTGCATGGTGAAGGTATAGTGATACAGCGTAGTGGAAGGGAAGCGTTCTCCACTCACCCACCTGCCTACACTGCGAACCCCAATAGTGTAGGCAGGAGGAAAGTTAGTAGGGTAAATACAGGAGCCGAAGTTCAGAGAGAGAGAGAGAGAGAGAGAGAGAGAGAGAGAGAGAGAGAAAACCAGTCACTCGGTCAAACCCTGGTTGGTGCATTGTCAATAATTCATAATGTTTACTTGAGTAGCACACAGGCCAACTGGTAGGGACCAGAGGCGCACCCGAGAGAGAGAGAGAGAGAGAGAGAGAGAGAGAGAGAGAGAGAGAGAGAGAGAGAGAGAGAGAGAGAGAGAGAGAGATTACGTGTTGTCAGTGGTTCTTAACCTGAGGGGCGTAGCCCCTAGAGGGACGTCAGTAATATCCAAGGGGAGAGCGAGCCCTTTAAAAAAAAAAAAAAGGAATTTCTCAAATTATATTTGTCATTCTCTTAACGAGAGCATGGTCAAGTAATGAGTTTTGAAGAATGCAAAAGTATCACCTTTTTCTTTAAAATCTGGGAGGGAATTGTATTGATAGATGCAATGGAGGACGTTGTGGAGGGAAGAACAAATCCCTAGAAGGGGTGTGGAAGTAAAAAGGTCAAGCAAGAACCACTGCGTTAAGAGGTGGCTATAGAGGAGGGGAAGCCTTCTGATTTCCACAAGCACTGAAAGAAATAATTAAACTCGTGGAAAATCAATGAGAAAACTAACAAGTAATCAGGTAGAGTGAATAAGTGAAATTGGAGAGAAAAAGAGAAAAAGCTGACAAGACAATTACATGGGAAACGCAAAATGTCGGAGAGAAATTTGGTGAGTAATGAGTGCTGGTGACATTGACGGTGGTGGCGGTGGTGGTGGTGAACGATGGTGGTGGCTGAGAGAGAGAGAGAGAGAGAGAGAGAGAGAGAATCGAGCATCAATTCTCTCTCTCTCTCCGTTCGCACTTGTTATGTACCAACACAATTACAGCAACGGAAATACAAATGGACTTCGTTCTCCCATTAGCCCAGTGATATTGCAGCTTTTGTCAAATGTACGTTGGGTTTAACTGCAACCCTCCCCCCCTTCCAACACACACACACACACCTGGCAGCGCGGTACAACGATCGTCTCCTACTGGTTATTATAATTCTTACTTCATCCTTCCATACACAGTTTCACGTCGACACTTCGGTCTCTTATCAGTTCCTCCGCACCTTTCATCTCTAGTCTTTCATAGCAGCAAATAGAAGAGTTTGCTGAAATCGCCACCATTAACATTTCTTTCCCTCTCGTCCAACACTATTTCTGTTAACGCCCTCCATTTTCTTCTTAAAGCCTCTTATTTCTGTGGAGATAACGATTACGGGATTATTTCTTACTTATATGCCTTGCTCTAATCTCTTTCGAACGCCTTTGCAAAAATTCTAACAAGGAAAAAAAATGCACTTCCTACCTCCACCTTTTCTCCTGCCCTCCCACCGTCTTCCTCTCCCTCTCCTCCACCTGCTCCACGCTTATCCTCATGTAATTTCCCTCGCCCATCCTCCTCCCTCCTCTCCCACTGTCTAATGGTACCCACAATGGCCTTAAATGACCTCGATACTAATCCCTTAGGACCTCCGCTTCCTTGCCTGCCTACCTGCCGACCTCCCTCGCTGTCTCTCCTCATGCCGTCCTCCTAAATACCTGTAATTACCTCGCTCATCCTTAAATTTCCTCACCCAGGCTATGGTGCATTTAAGTACATGTAAGTTCTTGGAATATGCATTGCGGTATATTCATGGTGACTTTACCTTATTTCACTGGAGTAGGCTGGTCCATGCGGCGGAAGGCACACTACAAGAGGGAACAAACACAAACCAAAGTTACTAGGTGGGTGGGGCGAGTGGTGGTGAGGAGAG
>NC_059297.1:23506689-23511689 GCF_017591435.1 Portunus trituberculatus
TCGTTGATCGAATTCCCGGGAAACTGACGCCAACGTAGATCAGATACAACAGTAGGTGGACAGGTGGTGATGGTGGCGGTGGTTGTGGTGTGGGCAGGATGCAGACGTGTTGGTGGCCTGAGGTGCTCGCTCCGTGCACACTCTATCCACTGACAAACGGATAAAAGGGTCCGTGGTAAGTCACGTTCTATTCAGTATATCAGATGTTCTTTGTTTTTCATCTTTCGTCCATCCTGTTGTGAAGGAATGGACTTCACAACTTCACTTGCTTACATCTCTCTCTCTCTCTCTCTCTCTCTCTCTCTCTCTCTCTCGGGCCTTCCCTAATACCTTATCGTCCTTGTCTCTTTAACACTTCTTCCTGTAATTGTCCGTAGTATCTCTCCCTCTGTCCACTTTTGTCTCCTCACACATCTGAATTCCGCTGTATTTTCCACAAAACATATTGTCTTATTGTGCAGCCGAGTTTCCCTCTTGTCTTGGTTTTTCATCAATACTTTCTTACTCTACGCATTCCGCAGTTTCCACTTTTCACTTACACATATTTTCTTATTTCTTTTGTTACTGAGTGTTTTGAAGTGAGTCAATTAAGTCCTCATCACTTCACCTTCTTGTAACTTACATAGTGTACACATGTAGCTTATTGAAAAACAGCATGGCTAGGAGTAAATAAAGGTGATCTATTTTATTTTTCCTTTGCGTCCCTTCGCGCACTGTTCTCGTCATCACCCATTCTCATCGTCTTGCTCGGGAACTTCCTTGCCTTCCTTTCCTGTAAGTCGTTTCTTCTCCTCACAAAGTCAAGAGAGCCAGTGTGCGCCTCGACTCACCATTGCTATTACCCCCATTGTTCTAAGCACTCAGAAATAACAAGCCCGTTCCTTTCTCTGTTTCTTTCCATCCTCCTCCTCCTCCTCCTTCCCCCCACCACCTCCACTACCATCAACACCGCCGCGCCACCCCCGCGTCCCACACAAAGCGTCGCACAGTAAGCCTTATGATAGATACACAGACAGACAGACAGACAAGTTGACAGACAGTTAGACAGACAGATAATTACTGGATAATGATTGCCTGACGATTAAATCAAATAAAACTAACAAAGGAACAAGTGAACGAACTTAAAAGCAAAACAAAGAAACATACATGTAACAGCAATTTCTGACCCTCTTATCCCTTACCCTGGCTCCCTCCCTCCCTTAAGAGTTATACATTAATTATTCTTTTCATTGAACTTCTTTCAAAATGAGTGAATAAATGAAAGCATATATACATACGTACACACTTTCTGTACACACACACACACACACACACACACACACACACACACACACACACACACACACACACACACACACAGGATCATCGTGAACTCTGCACCCGAAAGATCATCACAGGTAAAGAGATTCACACGTGTCTCTGTGTCTTCAATACGATAATACTGCCTTGGTCACCTGGCCCGTGGAGGTGTGTCGCCAGGTCATTATACTCAAACCAAAACAACAAATGAGTGGAGTTTCTGGTGTGGAGAGTCAAAAGATTAAGTAGTGGTACTTTACTTTGGAATCTCGTGTTACTGAGGAAAACTGTTCAAATGTTATGAAAGAAGTAAGCCGTGTATCACTATTTTCTCTTCTCCACTTCCCACCTAGTTACTCCACCCATTTATCTCATTTTCTCTAAAACAGGAAAGCAAAAATGGCGCTTTACGACTTTGAGTATGGGAAAGAAATATTGAAAAGAATACAACAACAACGACTGACGACAGTATTAGCAACAGCAGCATCAACAGCGACGACGGAAACGACGACGACGATGACGACAAACACTTGAATTGACGCACACCAACATATCATAACATAACCAATAGATATGCGTATAGACGATTTAGCAACGGTAAATTCACGTAACCCAAACCTCTCTCAGTTCCAAACCCTTGTCCCTTAACCCTTTCATAAATAGAAAACAGCGAATCGGTAATGAAACCAATATAATATAAATCCCTCCATACACACACAAAATCCTTAGCAATCGAGGACGCTGAAGCCATCAATCAACACACTCTTCTGAAAAGCCTACATACAGAAAACGTGGAAATATTATGATACAGCAGACTTTTGACTTGCAGGTACAAACACTATAGTAATAATAATGACGTCTCTCTACACCACTACTTTGACTTACTGAAACTACTTGACAACACTGAGAGCAATGATGAGGAGACTGCACTACGCATGGCCTGACTTAAGTAATCAATTGACTGACTGACATTAGTATAGTAAGTACTTACAATGTCTGACTACTAGTACGTGTTAACTGACTAGACTACTGCCGCTATGCTTCCTCTTTCATTCATTACAAGTACTGCCTGCCTTCCTATGCACACTTGCTGCCTGACTGACTCGATCTGCTCGTATCAAGACTTGCTCAGTTTACAGAGATTTATTATTTCCTTTCTCGGTTCTTTTAAAAATTTCATTACCTTTACCTAACCTTTCTCTTGTGCAACGGTAACCTCTCTTCTTCCCCCTCTTTCTTCCTTTCCATTACACTGTACTAATATTTACAAACAAAACTGCGAGACGCTCAATGTTTCAAGCAGTACAAAAATGCGTCTTGAGTGTGTGAGAATATTAATACAACAAGAAATAAAGAAAAATCAATAAACAGTTCACACTCTGCCACACTTTACTCTTTCTTCCTTTGATTTCCAAGAGTTTAAATACGCAATATGTACACTTCTATTTATTGTGTGTCCTTTGTTGTAAAAGTTACCCACAAGCATTATGCATTTTCTTTTCTTTATGTACTGGAAGGCGGAGGGATATTTCCCATTTTCTATCGATCTCATTAGCTACAACTATTGTTTTACACGTACCACCCGGATTTCTACGGCTAAAGATAACTACATCTTGCACTGGACGATTATAATACATGGTTTTCTAATACAATGTCATTATTATTATTATTATTATTATTATTATTATTATTATTATCATTATTATTATAAACACGAGAAACGAAGAACTGGAACGCAGGTGGTGTTGGTTGTACTTATATTACGTGTATACATTGGGAGGAATAAATGTATAATATTGTATGGTATGCAGCGGGTGAGTAGAACATGGCGTGGTGGTGGTGAAAGCAAGCCTTGGCGTACGGAAAGTCAACTGTTATCCTTCTCCTTCTCCTCCTCTTGTTACTCTTGTTGTTGTCACGAGGAGGTAGAACGTAATGTAGGTACTGTTTTACCGGGGAGTCTCCTTGTAAACTCTTCTTCTTTCTTCTCTTTGTTCGTGAGTCATATGATTGTCGTGTGCTTTCTTTTTATATACTTCAGTTGTTGTCTTGTGTGTAATTTCTATTCTAACACTCTGATTTTGTCTATCTTGTCTTTGTCTGACATTCTCTCTCTCTCTCTCTCTCTCTCTCTCTCTCTCTTGTATGGATGTTACTACTACCCTAGTATAAATAGTCGTAATTGTCGCTGTAATTATTATTATCTTTTAATCTGATCTCATATTCTTTCAATGAACTCTACCAATAGTATTTTGTAATTCCATCCTATTTTTTTCATTTATCGCATCACCAGAAATACTGATATGTGTAATTTTCAATCATTCATTCAGTCATTCAATACTTATTATTCATAGTCAGTCAATAAGTCATCCAGTCACAGTCACCCATTCTTCATTCATTGACGGTACAGCTCAATTAATGAATCGTTCAGCCAGTTAGTCAATCACCCAGCACTTTTGTCAGTTAGTCGATCATTGAAGCAGTTAGGCAGTCAGCCATCCATCATTCGTTAGTGAGTTGCTTGTAAGTCAATCATTGAGTCAGTCACCCCGGAAAAGGTCTGTGTTCGTTTCGTCAGTGACTCATGCGAAGATTCAACTCAGTAATTTAGTGAACTCTCCATCATCTGCCTTCCTCTTGTGACCTCTGTTTGTTGCTCTCTTGTTTGTTTGTCTTCGCCCTGATAACGAATTCTCTTCAAAGCGTCTTGTCATTCTCGTTATCTGCAATATAAATGTAATTGTTATTATTGTTATCATTAGTAATGCTAATAGTAGTAGTAGTAGTAGTAGTAGTAGTAGTAGTAGTAGTAGTAGTAATAGTAATAGTAGTAGTAGTAGTAGTAGTAGTAGTAGTAGTAGTAGTAGTAGTAGTAGTAGTAGTAGTAGAAAGTGCAGCAACAACATGTGTAGTACTGATAGTGATGATCTTACATTTTGAAAACTGAAACAATAGAGAAATCTCATAAGGACTCTATAAATTTATTATTGTATGTAACTAAATACTATCTACCTCTTACCATTTTATTCCTACACACACATTCTATTTTTCTATTGCATTTGGGGTTTACTCAATGACATACATTCAAACCTTTCTCTCACATTATAAATCCATACATATGTAAACAGTTTGGGGTCATCATACAGACTACAAACAGACAGCCCAGAGTAATAAAGGGAAGAGTGCCAGGCCAACACTGTCACCTTACTCTACAAATATTTGAATCTTAAGAAACTCTTTTATTCAGACTACCATCTCTCTGCGTGCCTCACCTGAACTCTTTCCCGTTACTCCTTGCCTTCCTCCTCCTCGGTGAAGAGGTAGGTGCTCCAGTAGGCCATGTTGAAGAAGGCGAACACGATGGGGAAGGTGATGCGGGAGATGACGTCGATCCGCTTGCTGCGCGTCGGAAACTTGGAGAGCCAGGTGCGACAACAGTTCTGTCGCGGCGCTGTCAGATGGATCTCACACGGCCTTTTATCCCCGCCCATACCGCCGTTATGGCGGGATACAAGTGGCTTCTGAGAGAGAGGAGAGAGAAGAGAAGAAAGTGAGTTCGTGTGGCCTTGATGACGTCGTAAGTACTAAAGGCAAGGGGAGTGTAAGGCTCTCCTGTAACTAAATTGGTGGCAGTGGTGGAATAACCCGCGCCCATACCGCAGCCACATTCTTGTGGCAGCGGTTTGGAACAAAGAGGTCGT
>NC_059297.1:23524189-23526689 GCF_017591435.1 Portunus trituberculatus
GACATCTCAAATTTCGTGAACATTATTTTCTATTTTTAGTTTATTTTTATTTGTTTTTTTGTCTTTTTTTCTCCGTACATAAAACTTCAACCTACCTTCTTCAGCACAAAGGTTGGTGTAAGAGATACTTTACAAAATACCTTCTTACTTATTATTTGCTGTTAAGAACTGCTTGCTCTGTACAAGGGCCTTGTCCGCCCGTGTATGGAGTATGGCTCTCATGTCTGGGGGGGTTCCACACACACAGCTTTACTAAACAAGGTGGAATCTAAAGCTTTTCGTCTTATCAACTCTTCTCCTCTAGCTGACTGTCTTGATTCTTTGAGTCACCGCCGCAGTGTTGCATCTTTGTCTGTCTTCTACCGCTGTTTTCATGCTGTCTGCTCTTCTGAACTTGCTGACTGCTTGCCTTCCCCCCTCCTGCGGCCTCGCTGCACAAGACTCTCTACTTCTTCTCATCCCTATTCTGTCCATCTTCCTAATGCAAGAGTTAACCAGTATCTTCACTCCTTCATTCCCTACACTGGTAAACTCTGGAACTCTCTACCTGTGTCTGTATTTCCACCTGCCTATGACTTAAACTCTTTCAAAAGAGGAGTGTCAAGACACCTCTTACGTTAACTGGACCCTCCTTTTAGATTTTTATGTTTCTCTTTCTACTTTTCTTTTAACAGGGCCTGGCAACCAGCGGGATTTTTTTTTTCCAACACTGTGTTTGCCCTTGGCCAGTGCCCTTGTAATGTAAAAAAAAAAAAAAAAAAAACAAATACATCGTCTGTGCTTATAAGAATATCCTCATAAAAAGTTACTACGCATATCAACTATTTCAAGATACGAGTTTCAGAAGTGGTGGTGGTGGTGGTGGTGGTGATAGTGGTGGTGGTGATAGTGATGGTGAAGGTAGTGGCTTAAAGATAGTTTTGGGGTGGAGAGTTAGCAAACGATGAGAGAGAAATAAAAGAGACAGAGAGGGGGAGAGGAAAGGCGAGGATAAAACGGTGAGCACTGCAAGGGAGAGGAAAGAAGTGTGATGAAAGAGTAAAAGGCATGAGATGAAAGGGGAGAAGAATAGTGTTAGTAGAGTTATCTTGTCCTCTGCTGCCTCTTGCTCTTATTCTTCTTTGTTTTGGCCAAGATCTCATAGACGAAGAAAAAGAAGAAGAAAAAGAAGAAGAAGAAGAAGAAGAAGAAGAAGAAGAAGAAGAAGAAGAAGAAGAAGAAGAAGAAGAAATTGGAGAAGAATACAGAGAAAAATAGAGGAGGAATGGAGCTCTGTTGTACTCAATTGGTTTTGAAATTGACTTTGGAATAAAAAAAAAAGGAAGGCTGAAGATTGAGAGAGAGAGAGAGAGAGAGAGAGAGAGAGAGAGAGAGAGAGAGAGAGAGAGAGAGAGAGAGAGAGAGAGAGAGAGAGAGAGAGAGAGAGAGAGAGAGAGAGAGAGAGAGAGAGAGAGAGAGAGAGAGAGAGAGAGAGAGTGTGTGTGTGTGTGTGTGTGTGTGTGTGTGTGTGTGTGTGTGTGTGTGTGTGTGTGTGTGTGTGTGTGTGTGTGTGTGTGTGTGTGTGTGTGTGTGTGTGTGTGTGTGTGTGTATGTGTGTGTGTGTGTGTGTGTGTGTGTGTTTGGAAACTGTCATAAAACACTGATTGAGCAAAAGAATTTCTATTTTGTGTTCCTTGGAGGAGGAAAAAGAGGAGGAGGAGGAGGAGGAGGAGGAGGAGGAGGAGGAGGAGGAGGAGAGGAGCAGAAGGATCAGACAGTCCTTCCACGTTCATTTCCTCCTTGACTTTTCCCTGCACATTCCTCCTTCTCCTCCTCCTTCTCTTCCTCCTCCTCGTGTAGGTGACTCGATTGATGTAAAAGTTGCGTACCTTAAGGATCAGTGCTCGCCTCTCTTTTGTTGTTGATATGAGCGAAAATAATTGAAATTGCTGAGAAAACTGGCAAAAAAAAAAAAAGAATTAAAAAAAAAAGGAATTCGCTGGTGTCACAAACATAAATAAAATATATACGGCACTTTTTAAAGAATACCTGCATTTACATAGGCCTTCAT
Source organism: Portunus trituberculatus (assembly GCF_017591435.1). Lineage (NCBI taxonomy): Eukaryota > Metazoa > Arthropoda > Malacostraca > Decapoda > Portunidae > Portunus > Portunus trituberculatus. The sequence goes on from NC_059297.1 coordinate 23,526,240, forward strand.
TGATTGAGCCTCTGGATCAGGAAATCATATACTAATGTTATTAATGTTGTGAAAAGCATAACATGACGGAATCAGGAATAATGATGTGAACTAAATAAATTTTCGCAATCAGTAGGAAAAAGGATCTGGAAATAATATCAGACAAATTAAATCTCTGATAATTTTGTTTAGAAATATTAAAACCATTGATAAATTGCTTGGCTCAATCAGCTGTGCCTTCAATGATAAAAAAAAAGAGAGCTGCATTATAACTTTATGACTGGGTGATTTGATTGTATGAAAGGACTACGCGCAATTTTCTTCCCTATATTACAGAATAAATAAAATTCATAAGCAAATTAATAAATACATAAACAAATAGATGAATGAATGAATAAATAAACAAACACATAAATAAATACCAAAAACTAAAACTGCCTGAAAAATACACTTTATAAAAAAAATATTGAA
>NC_059297.1:23531689-23539189 GCF_017591435.1 Portunus trituberculatus
CCAAGCCCCATAATAAAGAACAGTGCTTAGGGAAGACACCCTCAGATTACCTCCATCCCCTTTTCCTTCCCTCCTTCCCTCCATCCCTTGAGCACCTCACCCCAATCTTTCTCTTCCTATATTTCTAAAGAGTTCCTTCATCCAGTCCTTTCCTGTCAGTCTTTCCTTCACTTCCAGCCTTCTTTCCTCCTCTCCCTTTCTTCCTCGCCTCTGTCTCCCGCTCCCAGTTTCCTGCCTCTCTCGATCTATTTCTATCTCACTTTCCCTCCCGCCTTCTCCCTGCCTCTCCCTCCTGTAGTTCCGTAATGGAATATACAGTTCCCTCGGGAGGTCACCAGGAATATAGAAATGGCCTTTGTTGGGAGGAGGAGGAGGAGGAGGAGGAGGCGGAGATAAGGATGCCGAGGCTGAGATCTCTTTAGTTATCTCTAGGGAGTGGTAAGGTTTAGCTCTCTCTCTCTCTCTCTCTCTCTCTCTCTCTCTCTCTCTCTCTCTCTCTCTCTCTCTCTCTCTCTCTCTCTGTGTGGGGGGGTGGAGGGGCGAGTGATACTACTATTGCTACTATTACAGCTAAGAGAGAGAGAGAGAGAGAGAGAGAGAGAGAGAGAGAGAGAGAGAGAGAGAGAGAGAGAGGTTACCTTTTTCCTTTCTGTGACAAAATAAGAGTATCCAGAAATTGTGAGAAACTACAGAAAAAAAAAGAATGTCGAAGAATGAACCATTTCAACAAACAAAGAGCAGGAAATATTGGAGAAGGATGACTACAATCTCTGTGTGTGTGTGTGTGTGTGTGTGTGTGTGTGTGTGTGTGTGTGTGTGTGTGTGTGTGTGTGTGTGTGTGTGTGTGTGCTGGGTGTCGGGGACGGCAACAATCCCACTACTTCTTCCTCCTACTTCTGACTTTGTTGTTATTGTCTCTGTTCCTTTTCTTATTTAACATTATTTCATTTCCTTTCGTACTTTTCTTCTTTTCTTGTCTTTTTCTCACTCTTTTCTTATTATTCAGATTATATATCCCTTCTCATTTTTATTTATTTTTCTTTTTCGTATTCTTTCACTACCTCTCCTTTTTTCCTCATTTTTTCATCACCTCTTTCACTATCAACATCACATACATATCACACACACACACACACACACACACACACACACACACACACACATATTTTCGACGCAACTTCACAAACATCCAACACATTCCTTGACAAACACGTATCACAGTCTACACACACACACACACACACACACACACACACACACAAGAGGGCAGCCACGTAATTAAGTTTCCTACTAAACACATCGCTACACCACAAGAATTTCTCCTCCTCGGCCTCCAACTCCGCCTCCTCCTACTTTACTGCTGTTGCTGCTGCTGCTCCTCTCCTGCTGCTCGTCGTCTCGTCCTCACTTTTTCTTCCTTCTTTTAACTTTGCCATTCCCGTCCTCAGCTTTTCCTCTCTTCCTTCTTCCTCTCCTGTCCTCCCACTACTTCTTCCTCCTACTTCTGACCTTGTTACTTTTGTGTCTTTTTTTGTCTTCTCCTGTTCCTTTTCTTATTTAATTCTGATTCATTTCCTCTCTTATCGTTCCTTCTTTTTTACTGTTTCTCCTTCTCTCCTTCTCTTTCTTATTAAATTCATATTCCTTCTTATTTTTTATTTATTTTCCTTCTCGTATTTTTTCAACATCTCTTCTTTTTTCCCCTTATCTTTTTTTTATCACCGCTTTCACTCTCAATATCACATTTTCCCCCTTCTCTTCCTCCATCTTCTGCTTCCATCCATCTTTTTTTTTCTACCACGTCCACCAACACCACCACCATCTGCTTTCCTTCTTTTTTTTCTTGCTTTCGTCCTTGTCTTCCTCCTCCATCTCCTCCTACTCTTCTTCTTCTTCTTCTTCTTCTTCTTCTTCTTCTTCTTCTTCTTCTTCTTCTTCTTCTTCTTCTTCTTCCTCCTCCTCCTCATCATCATCATCCTGCTGTTCTTCTTCTACTTCCTTTGATGTTTTCTCTATTGTCAAACGTCACTTTAAGAGTTTGGACTTCGTGCTTGTGCTCGTGTGTGTGTGTGTGTGTGTGTGTGTGTGTGTGTGTGTGTGTGTGTGTGTGTGTGTGTGTGTGTGTGTGTGTGTGTGTGTGTGTGTGTGTGTGTTAGAAACGAAGGGCGATATATAATTATTCTAAAAGGAAGAGAGAGGAAGGAGGGGGAAAAGTTAAGCCTAAGTAACGCAGGGAATAACTGATGTATGTATGTGTGTGTGTGTGTGTGTGTGTGTGTGTGTGTGTGTGTGTGTGTGTGTGTGTGTGTGTGTGTGTGTGTGTGTGAGTGAGAGAGAGAGAGAGAGAGAGAGAGAGAGAGAGAGAGTTTCTCATCCATTTAAGATGCTGACACAAGATAATCATCGTCTCTCTCTCTCTCTCTCTCTCTCTCTCTCTCTCTCTCTCTCTCTCTCTCTCTCTCTCTCTCAATTATTTCAAGTCCTCTACTACATACCAGCCTCTTTCCTTTCTCCTGTACCTTTTTTGCTTTCTCTCCTCTTTCACACACACACACACACACACACACACACACACACACACACACACACACACACACACACACACACACAGTTAAAAATATACGAGGCACTCAAGGGAATCAAATAAAAATGTGATATTACTCCATTGGAATTATCTGTGTGAAAATAAAATATACTCCTATTTTTTTAAGCATACAATTATCTATTTATCTATTCATTTATCTAAGTGTACTTGGAAGAGTTGTTGCGCATGGTTGGTGAGGTTTAGAGACAGTCGTAAGAGTTATAGAGATGGAAGCTTGATTGGGGTGTGTGTTCACTGTTTGATCTGCTGCAGTCTCTGACGAGACAGCCAGACGTTACCCTAGGGAGCGAGCTCAGAGCTCATTATTTCCGATCTTTGGATAGGCCTGAGACCAGGCACACACCACACACCAGGACAACAAGGTCACAACTCCTCGATTTACATCCCGTACCTACTCACTGCTAGGTGAACAGGGGCTACACGTGAAAGGAGACACGCAAATATTTCCACCCGGCCGGGGAATCGAACCCCGGTCCTCTGGCTTGTGAAACCAGTGCTCTAACCACTGACCTACCGTGTGTGTGTGTGTGTGTGTGTGTGTGTGTGTGTGTGTGTGTGTGTGTGTGTGTGTAAAATAAGTTTTGAGGAAAGAGGGTGTATAGAAAGACAAGTGTTGGGTAAGTTGCAGCAAGTGATGAATTTACAGGCACACACACACTCACACACACACACACACACACACACACACACACACACACACACACACACACACACACACACACACACACACACTAATGAATAGATAGATAGATACTTAAATAGACTGATCTATAGATAAATAAATAGATAGATAGACAAATATTTCATAAAACGCAAAATACAAGATATAACATAATCCCATAAACTAAAATGGTTCAACAAATCCCTCTTACACTAAGCACATTAAAAACATCTGAAACATGAGAACCACACACACACACACACACACACACACACACACACACACACACACACACACACACACACACACACACACAGCAAGAAGCGTAATATCCTCCTCCAAACGTGCCTCTAATGGACCTTAATACAGTTTCAAGCAGCGACATCTGGTGCAGTGTAGGGTTTTTGCAGCCTCGCGTTACTGCCTCACACGTCTCCCGGTGAATATTTCGGGGCAAAATTTTCACATCTAAACGAGGAGAACGAGACATAAAAGTGTATAATGTTCCTTTTTTCTTCCATTTATTCTTATTTTGGTTTGCTTGTCTTTTCTATTCTGAATGGGTGATTTATTTGTTTATTTATTTTATTTTGTAGTGATAAATATTTCGACATAAAATCTCCTTACAAAAACAAACCAATGAAAAAAATAAATACAAATATAATTTTCTTTTTCTTATTCTTATGATGATTTTCCTTCTCACAGTTGTTCTTTTTCTTTCTTCTTTGATTTCGTTTCCTTCTCAACAAAAGATGAGAAATTATGTACAAATAACTACTGCATGTTTAGGATAGAAAAATAACCTTGTTTTATGATGACGCCAAGCAGTAAATCAATCAGTCAATTACGGAGTTCATTCTTTTGATTTATTCACGTGTTTGGCATTCCTTCCATTCATGACGAGCAAAATGTACTGTCACGGCTCAGCAATGCACGGTATCAAGCTCCAGTTCAAGAAAACTTAGGAATTAGGAAGTTGGGTTGAAATAATTACAAATCAACATACTACTACTACTTCTACTACTTCTACTACTACTACTACTACTACTATTACTCTACACCACTTTTGGGTGAAACGACAGTAGTAAGGAGAAATACACTCTTTGTAAGACACGGTTAATTATTTTTAATTGTAACTTTACTGAATACGGTTTCCTTGACTTTGAATACCACGTCATCACTCTTTTTTTTTGGTGCCATTAAAGGACTCGTAAAGTTAAGGATGATTATATTTTTGGCTCTATGGTGTTCAAAAATCATCTTTACGTAACTGCAACTAAATCATTATTTGCTGCAATTTGATTAACAATAGGTTCAGTTCAGAAATCGTGTGCTGTACTGAATGTGCGGAAAAGGATGCATGGTAGAGACCCACGCACCAGTAAAGGTGAGAGAATAGACTTATTTCTCGTATTCTGACATTGGTGACCTTGAGAATGGTGCGTCACTGTGAGAAAAATATCACTGACAAAATGCGACTGTAACTTGTTTTCCACATGTTAATACCTTTAAAAGCTATGCACTAATGATGGAGCAGCGAGACAAACACAACTCATGGATACAGTAAGATCATATATACATATATATTTTTTTTATTCTATCACGTCTAAAGGTGACGCAGTAAAGGGTGGTGCCACAGTGAGGCATATAGTGCGTATGTGTTGGATACGAGAGAGATAACTGAAATATTTTTCACCAGTTATATTATTATTTAACAGGCTTCGTATGTGGTCTGAGCCAAGAGTCACAGCTATATAGATGACATTACATAGTGTTGCATCGCAAAATTGTTTCTTCACGACAAAAGGCGCATCGTTATCAATATAAGACTCAGCGAACATTACCCGTTGTCGATACTGAAGACAAGAGTAAAAATTACTATTTTATTACAACTTGAGAATCCTTGCAGTCTTTCCCATTAAAGATTACATAACTTTGTTGTTAAGTTGAATATGCAAAGCAGTATGTTCTTTTCTCCCTTCTAGCTCTTTCATATCCATTATAATAAAGTAAATATATCAAATAACTTTATATGATATACGATCACTGTTCATTCCTACGTAGTATCAGAGCAGTTTCTCTCACCACGATAAGAGCCATTGTAAGAACAAATACTTACATGAAAACATTCCCCTAAAATAACACTTAAAAATCATTCTCCTTCGTATCAAATTTTCTAATCTACCAAAGTGAAATGTAATCTAACTTAACAAAAATAACAACACTTTAATGTGCATGAATAATTTCAGGGCAAATCTTAATGGAAGGACATCTGAAGAGAAAGTTGCACACGTAAGGTCTACAGATAGAATTGCTGCTTTCTTCAAGTCATGGTGTCTCTCGCTCGTCTCCTTTCTTTTGCCGTGTAATAGCGCCTCCCAGTAAATACCATTACAAGTGATTGGAGAGAAATTACTAAACAAACATTATTAAAATTCACATCACCAATAAATATGATCGAATTCCTGTTAATCACTCTAAATGCCGTGAATTTTTTTTATAGCACCCGTGTGTTACCGCGGTGAGAGGGAGGTAGGATGGCGATGATTGTGGACTAGGTACACAAAAATATCTTTATCTCTTCATCGTGGTTACTGCGCTCCACCAACACTTAAAAACAGTATTCTTTTTAAGTCATGGCCTATCATCGTCTGTGACCTCTGAAGAACTGAACTTGTGTAATGATAGGAAGAGTTTCTGTTTTCACTCTTCCTAACTCCATTTCGTCATTCTATTCTTCCTGTTTCTGGTTTCATATATTTCGTATAAGCAACAACTGCTTTCATTTCTAGTTTTCCTCCTTTCTACCACTCTTTCTTGTTTTCTAGTCCCTTGTCTCTTCCATTCTTTATTATTTCCGTCAGTAATAACAACTATACATAATATCCTGTGACACTGAAGAGGCCATTTCAATTAACCTTTCGCAAGTCTTGTCTTGGGAATCAAAATGCAACTTGTGCTGTGGTACAGTGGAACCATGCGCGCTTTGGGGTCCAAGGGGTCTCCAAGCGCACGGGTTCGAGAATCCTGTCCACGGTCCGAGTGTAGGTTGGGCTTCCTCACTCGGGGCAACGGTTTCCTAGCAGATGGGCTTTGAGGTAGGAGATTCCCCAAAAAGTATCTCCTTTAGCCCACAAATTCGCGTGGAAAGCCCACATGGTATAAATAAAAAAAAAAAAAAAAAACTGAAACAACATAAAAATCCTCAAACGTATGGAGTGTGAACATTCTTCCTACCGACTCTTTACACTGATTCGCCACAAACCTGCAGGGAATAAAAAAAAAAAAAAAAAAAAAAACTCGCTTCATATCACCGCTAATCCTATGGGGAGTAGTAAGTTGGTTCAAAGATAACTCACTCGTGTTTAAATATAATTGTCGTTTTGCCTATAGCGCCACTTTTCTAAGACGCCCACGCTTTTATTGATCTTATTACTTTCCTGATGCTACACTGATGTCTGGCAAGAAAGAGAGCCGTAGGAAAGATTGAGGCAGGTTAGAGATCATCATTTAGTCTTATTATGAGGGATTGAGCAGGTAATAGTGCATCTCTCTCTCTCTCTCTCTCTCTCTCTCTCTCTCTCTCTCTCTCTCTCTCTCTCTCTTGTTCATAGAAAATCGACATGAGAGAGAGAGAGAGAGAGAGAGAGAGAGAGAGAGAGAGAGAGAGAGAGAGAGAGAGAGAGAGAGAGAGAGAGAGAGAGAGACTTAGTACGAACCAACAAGATCGGCTCACTCATTCACTCGCTCCTCAAATATTTGTTCTGTACATGAAACCTGAAGCGAGAGAGAGAGAGAGAGAGAGAGAGAGAGAGAGAGAGAGAGAGAGAGAGAGAGAGAGAGAGAGAGAGAGAGAGAATAATTTATTTGCAAGTTATTGCCATGATTATAAAACATCTCTCTCTCTCTCTCTCTCTCTCTCTCTCTCTCTCTCTCTCTCCTGCACTTTTCCTCACACCTCCAAACATATTCTTCCTTTCCTTCACCTCTGCACATCTCCATTCACCTCCAAAATACGTCCTCCTCTCTTCTTCCCTCCTTTTCTTGCTCTCCTCCTCACTCCTACTTCCACCTCCACTCTCCACTCCTTCCTTTGCACAGCCATCAATAACTGCACACTTCAGTAGCTGCACACACAAAGAAGCATTCAGCCGCTCCTTCTTTCACACACTCTCGTTTTGTACACCGCAAGGATTTACTCGAGTCGCAAAGAAAATGCAGCTGACAAACTAAT
>NC_059297.1:23541689-23551689 GCF_017591435.1 Portunus trituberculatus
CACTCAAAATCAGCATCCCATTCATACCCGTGTGTTTCCTCATTCACACTCACTCACCGGATGCTGTGAGGACGCCGCCGTCAGGATAGATGCGAATGTACAGGTTGGGCAGAATGATGTTGTGGAAGTGTCCCTCCTTCTCGTTCTTGAAGAAGAGATCGGGCATCCACACCATGTCTGTCTCTGTTAGGGTCAGGTACTGGATGCGACCTGTTATTTAGAGAGAGAGAGAGAGAGAGAGAGAGAGAGAGAGAGAGAGAGAGAGAGAGAGAGAGAGAGAGAGAGAGAGAGAGAGAGAGAGAGAGAGAGAGAGAGAGAGAGAGAGAGAGAGAGAGAGAGAGAGAGAGAGAGAGAGAGAGAGAGAATAAAAAATGAGATGCTTTTTCAAGAATTTAACGCTCGTATCTCAAAAAAAATATGTTCTCTCTTGTTAGGACAATTTTTTTAGTCACAAAGGATAATTAGTCAGACTCCCAAGGTTATTTTTTTCCCCCTGCTGATGACATAGAAGACTAATATAACTAATCCCCGACTCATGAAAACACCTCCAGCCACCAATAACTTCCACCACAGCCTGTTAAGAGCCCAGAGTCGACGTTGCCACACTTGAGAATGTAGGAAACTGTTCTTACACAAACAACATGCGTGAAGGATTTAGTGGAAGGGAAAGAGAGACGAACGAAGAAAGAAGAGTTGAACGGAGAAGGGAAAGATCAAGAATGTGGAGAAGAGGGATATATATTAAGAAAGATAAGGAAAAGGAAAAGAAGTGATGAATTTAGAGAAGATAAAGGAAAGGAGAAGGGAAGAAGAAAGGAAGGAAGGAAGAAGATAAAGAACATAGAGATGAGGTGAGTGGAGGAAGGGGAGGCAAAGAAAATGGAGAAGGTGAGAAAAAGGAGAATAGGAAGTTAATTGTAGGATATTTAGAGAAAAGGATAGGAAACAAAAGAGGAAAGGAAGGTAAGGGACACAAAAGAGGGAGGAAAAGAAATGGAAAGAAGGGAAAACAAAAAATAGAGAGGAGATGACAGAGAAAGGGAGCTGAGGAAGAAAGGAAAATAAGAAACAGGCAAAAGAAAAAAGAGAGAAGGGGAAGGGAGAAGTGGGAGAATAGGAAAACTGACCACAAAAAAAAAAAAAAAATGGAAGAAAGGCAGTGAGGGAAAAACGAAAGAGAGGAGACGGATAACGCAACGGAGAGTGAGAGAGGAAAGCAAAGCAAAGAATGTGGAGGAGAAGGGTGGAGAAGCAGAGGAGGGCAACAGAAATAAAGGAAAGGAGTGCAGAGAAAATGAAGGAAGAAAAAAAAAGAATGCTAGAGAGGGAAGCAGTGGAATGGAGGGGGAAAAGAGGGAAAACACGAAGGTAAAAAATGTAGAAGTGATGAAGGAAAGAGAGCAGTATTTCAGGAAGGGAAGGTAAGGGCCAGAAAGGAGGAGAAAGAGGGCTGCACGCACGAGGGCAGGCTGGATGGCTGGATGGATGAAGGGAGGGAGGGAGTTCTTACCTTGCATATTGTCGAAAGTAAGTCTCTGATCCGTCCACTGCTCTCTGAAGGTGATCTGAATACTGTACTCCTGCGGGCCGAGAGAGAGAGAGAGAGAGAGAAAGGTGATTAGTAAGATATTTTGCTCTACATTATCATTCCTGCATTAAGAATAAAATCTGACACACAAACAGGAATTAGTTAGAATATATTTATGAGTTGTCGTTGTAAAAGCAAACATTTCTACTCAACTACACTATATTACTTACAGTTTCGTAGTTATGTCAATGTAATTTACTAGGAATCTATGTGATGTAAACTTTGCGATAACTTTTACTGCATTAACTACACAAATTAATCACTCGCTCAATCAGACTCTTGTTCATTGAATGTTTATCCTTCACACTTCTATTTCATCCCTTCTTTGTGTGTGTGTGTGTGTGTGTGTGTGTGTGTGTGTGTGTGTGTGTGTGTGTGTGTGTGTGTGTGTGTGTGTGTGTGTGTGTGTTTCTTTAAGCGCGAAATTCCCTAATTTTTTTTTACTTATTTTCTTACTTTTTAATGAACAAGGGAGGAAAAATCAAGACAAAATAGTGTAAAAATAGAAATCAGCATATTAATGGCTAGAAGGTGCCTTGGAGCTCCTCTCTTAATCCACATATCATTTCCACGACCACTTAATACTAGTCAGTCTGGAGTGAAGTGATAACTGTAGAGAGATTAATTTAATCCTCTTGAACATAACAGAAAAACATAATCTTAAGCTCAATGAGGTGGCTTACTGATACGCAGAACAATACTCACTCAATACCTTGCTACTGAATGGGTTAGCCCCTTCAATACTGGGACACGTGTTTACCTTGATTTTTTGTGTACGATTAGACCATTTTATTGACATTTGGAATGGTCTATGAAGGTCAGAAAATTAATGGCCAGAGTCTTCACTATCTGAATTCCCCACATAAGTTTCTAAAGCTGTATACAATGAATAGTAAGCAGAATGAATATCGAAACGTGTCATGCTACTAAACGGGTTAAAGAAAGGAATACAGATGCAGGCAGCGATTTCTAAAGTCTACATTATAATAACTCTAATTGTCCCTATTCAAATTGAAGATAAGTGCCATGAAGAACGTATATCAGGTTTACTAGTACGTAATATTAGGTGGTGTGTGGGATAATGATGACGATGATGATAATAATAACAATAATAATACGCAAAAAAATGATAACGATAATAATAAGAAAAGGAAAAGGAAAAACGGATAAAGAAGAAGAAGGAGGAGGAGGAGGAGGAGGAGGAGGAGGAGGAGGAGGAGGAGGTGAGAAGGAGAAGAAGAAGGAGGAGGAGGAGGAGACGAAAAGAAAGAAAATAAGAAGAAAAAAAAAATAAGGAAAAAAAAAACACGTAATGATCAAATAGAAAAAAAAATCATTCATAAAACAAGACAAAATCAATAAAAAGATAACAAGGAAACAAAGAAAAAAACCCAAACATTACATCACAACAAAAGAAATCAAAATAAAAACAAAAGATAAACGAAGAAAACAACACAGCCACGATTACACTTATATCCTTCTCTCTCTCTCTCTCTCTCTCTCTCTCTCTCTCTCTCTCTCTCTCTCTCTCTCTCTCTCTCTCTCTCTCTCTCTCAGCAGTACCATAATAGCTGTGCCACGACAACACCAGGAATGCGAAGCAATAAACCCAGCACGACACACACACACACACACACACACACACACACACACACACCGCGTAGTGTAGTGGTTAGCACGCTCGACTGACAATCGAGAGGGCCGGGTTCGAGTCCTGGTGCGGCGAGGCAAATGGGTGCGGCTCTTAATGTGTGGGGTGTGTTCACCTAGCAGTAAATAGGTACGGGATGTAACTCGAGGGGTTGTGGCCTCGCTTTCCCGGTGTGTGGAGTGTGTTGTGGTCTCAGTCCTACCCGAAGATCGGTCTATGAGCTCTGAGTCGCTCCGTAATGGGGAAGACTGGCTGGGTGACCAGCAGACGACCGTGGTGAATTACACACACAGTAGTCTCCGCTGCGTCTTAACACAGTCCCGCTCAATTTCCGCGACATATAATTTAAAATGGAGATTACACGCCAAGTCTTCTTCTCCTCCCGAGATGACTTATTCCCTCAGACTGAGAGAGAGAGAGAGAGAGAGAGAGAGAGAATTAGCATCTAACCTTAACTCAACAGGTCTGCTCTCTCTCTCTCTCTCTCTCTCTCTCTCTCTCTCTCTCTCTCTCTCTCTCTCTCTCTCTCTCTCTCTCTCTCTCTCTCTCTCTCTCTCTCTCTCTCTCTCTCTCTCTCTCTCTCTCTCTCTCTCTCTCTCTCTCTCTCTCTCTCTCTCTCTCTCTCTCTCTCTCTCTCTCTTTCACTCTGGTTAATACCCGCCGCTCCCTACCATGATGAAAAAAGTGACGTTTATCACTCCCTTGAGGTTTAATGCTGTCTTAAATTTTCAGCTCATATTTCATAATAACATTTTATAACGTGTAATCTTTAAATACTTCAGTGCCAATAGTAGTAGTAGTAGTAGTAATAATAGGAGAGAGAGAGAGAGAGAGAGAGAGAGAGAGAGAGAGAGAGAGAGAGAGAGAAGCAGCAATCTATAATAACAATCAATAGGAAACGCGAGAAAAAAAAATGCACTGGATATATCGAAGTCTTCCTTACCAATGCAGCGTTTTCTCACACACAAAAAGAGAAATAGGAGGAGGAGGTGAAGCCGGAACACGACCAGGAAGAGGAGGAGGAGGAGGAGGAAAGAGGGAGGGAACAAAAAGAAGATTAATTCAGGTAATCTCCTGGAGAAGACTTTGTTACGTTATGAGGCTTTTTGGTGCTTGTCACTTTACACGGAATGGCTTATGGATTTGCAATATTGTCAGGAGAGAGAGAGAGAGAGAGAGAGAGAGAGAGAGAGAGAGAGAGAGAGAGAGAACAAAGGTTGAGTGGCACGTGAGAACCCTAGACAGCTTTACTTCCTGGTGTGTCCTCTTTATCATTATTGTTATTACTTTTATTGTTATTAGTTGTATTCTCTAGACCACATTTTTTTTTCTTTTCTTCATTTTCATCTTTTTTTTTGTTTCACTGCTTGTGTATCTTTCTTCCCCTCCTTGTATTGTTGTTCTCTCTCTCTCTCTCTCTCTCTCTCTCTCTCTCTCTGTTTCATCCTTTCTCTAAACAACTAAACCTCTAGTTTTTATTCTTTCCCTCTCTTCCTTTCTCTTCTCTTTATCCCTTTCTTCCAGCACAATTCCTCCTCCTCTGTCTTCCTCCTTTTTCATCCTCTTCCCCTCCTTCTCCACCTCACTTTTTACTGCTTCCCTTCTTCTCTCCTTCCGAATCATTTACTCTTCGTTCTCCCATTACTGCTCCTCCATCATCTATTTTTTTTTTCTCACTCTCTCCTTTCCAAACCTACTATTTTCTCTCTTTCCTTCCACCTTCTCTGTCTCCTTCCTTCTCCTTTATTTCTTAGTCTTCGTCTACTCTCCTTGTTTACCTTCTATTGCTCTAAGTAACTTGCATTTCTCTTTTCTTTAGGCCTCTTATCCAGTCTAATATTGAAGAAAAACATAGGAAAATATTAGACCTATACTTGGCCGTCCATCAATAAAAAATGCTTACGTTTTTCCACTTATCATCTCATCCATTCATTCAACTGACCATAAGGAAAATAAAGAAGAAACATGGAAAAATGCGGGAAATAATAAGAATATCACGGAAACAATAACAAAATAAGGAAAAGTAAATCAGAAAATAGAGTAGCAAACTTCTTTTCTCTTTTCTGTTTTCAATTTTTTCATGTTCAATCGGCATTTTTCCTTCACTTGTCTCTTCATTCCCTAGTGTCATCCCGCCTTCCCAGTACCCTCCCGTTTCCTCCCGCCCGTCCGTCTGTCCGTCTCTTCTCACCCTGCCCGCCCGCCACTCACCATCTTCACGTCGGAAATGGTCTGCACGTTCCTGATCATGATGTTGATGTGCACCACGGCGGGACCTGCGGGAGGAGAACGTCAGTAGGAATATTCACAGAACTTGATGTACTGTAAGGGTAAATAAAAAGCAAGTACTAAAAGAACATTCAACCTTCACTGTATTAGAACCGCTTTCCAAATTCTTACATTGAGAAAAGAAAAAGAAATAAAAATGCTGTCAACGCGGTAAAATCCAGGTGAAGTAAACCAAGTAAGACCTTTATGATGATGTTACGTTGTACAATCTATCAGTCACTCCGTTCCCGCTAAGCACAGGTACAGCTACACCACGACACTACTCTGACACTTTTTGATCATTATAGGTTTATAGCCACGGTTCATTTAACAGTAACAGTGCCTCACTTACATGTATTCCTTCATTCATGTTCCCTTATTCACACTTTTTCTTTATTGTTGTTAATCATTCATTTACTTATTTTTTTATTTATACCATGTTGGCTTTTCACGGGAATTTATGGGCTAAAGGTGGTACTTTATAGGGTACTACATATCTCAAAGCCCACCCGCTAGGAAACCGTAGCCCAGAGTGAGGAAGCCCTATCTACACTCGGACCGTGAACAGGATTCGAACCCGTGCGCTTGGAGACCCCTCGGACCCCAAAGCACGCATGGTTCCACTGTACCACGGCGGCCTCTTTCATTCTTGTACTCTTATTCACACTTTTTCTTTATTGCTGTTACTTTTTCTGCACTCTAATCTAATATTATGCAAACATGATTAATTTTTACGCTTGTTTCTTTTTTTTCCATTCATATTCTAGTAGAGATTTTCTGCAACGATTCTAATACCACGAGATGTTATATGCTCGTCTCTATTTTCTATGGGTGCTAGTGCAATGAAGTCAGTCATGTGAATGGTGAATGTTCTTTTAAGCTTCCCTAACCCCTCTTCTCTTGCTGTAGGTGCTAGTTTGTGTTTTGGGCAGTGATATTAGTACTGTGGTATTTGAATGTTCTTGTAATCGCCCCTATTTCTTAACTTTAGTACTTGTAGATCTTTTGGCACAGTGATTCTAATGCTTTAAAAATTGTAACGTTTTTGATCTCCCTTTAATTTGTTTTTATCCTCTACATGCTACTGAAATCTTTATACAGTGATATTTGGAGTTGCCAGTCATTAGATATCGCAGTGAAAGTTGGATATTCATTTTAATCTCTTTTTATTTTCTCTCTCTCTTAAGACATAAGTGATATTGGTGATAAAATAAAAGATGAATAAGTTTTTAAACCTCCTTTACGCAAATAAGTGTTACTAGACACCCTTTTTAAAATTATTCTCGTGATGCAGTAAGAGTTGATTAGCATTTCCTAATCCCGAATTTCCCCTATAGACCCTTAAACACCGTACAGCGTCAGAGACGTACGAGATACGTCGGCTACTCTGAGCGAACCGGGCGTCAGAGACGTATGAGATACGTCGGCGAGCTTCCTCGTGTTTTCGGAGGTATTGTGTCCTCAAAACCTCTCATTATACTGCCATCATGCACTGTAGACATTGCTCATGCTTCCTTTTCGTCCCTGCTAGCATGAATGCTTCCTGTATTTATTTATTACATATCTGAACTTTAGCAGTTTCTGCTGCCTTCAGCTCGGTGTAGCGGTAAACTGACGCCTCAACTCCGCTAATATGAACGAAGCGTAATTTCCATTACTTTTTGGTAACTGTTATATTGTGGTAGTGAAAACTTTGTATGACATAAATAAGAATTTTCCAATCGCTTTGTTATAAGGAAAAACAAGTACATATTACTCGGAAAATATTTGCACCGTGAAAGGCAACACTCCCTCGCGATATCTCGTGTCTATTTTTAGCCACAAACACTCCCAAACAGCAAAACATGACATGTTGTTTTTCTTTCAACTCAGGAACGATATTATGCATGTGTCCAACTCGGGGATCGACTGGTGAGAAACGAGGAAGCGAATAAACTAGTCACATAAGGCTTTGCTAAGTCGCTAACCTTAGCGCAAAACATCTCGCACCAATTAATACCACTTCCAGTCAGTTCTGGGAGGAATGACTGTCATTTTCATTTGTTTCACATCATTTAAGACTGGTTTAGCAAAAAAAAAAATCCATGATGTGGCCAGCACTGGCGAAATCACAAATTCTAGTGATGCTTTAGGAGTTGAATATATTTTCTAATCTTTCTTTCCCTCTATAGACACGAGTAATACTCCTGAACACTGATTCTAGCAATACTTGAAGTGTTGAATACAGTTTCATAATCCTTTTTCCCCCTAAATACACAAATAGGAACCTTTAACACAAATTCTAGTTATGTTCTAAGATTTGAATATATGTAGTTCTTAATAATCTTTACCCCTATAGACACCACTAAGACCCTTTGACATCGAATCTAGGTCTCAGGTGGTGCGATGGAATCATGCGTGCTTTGGGGTCCGAGGGGGCTACAAGAGCACGGGTTCGAATCCTGTCCACGCTCTG
This sequence comes from Portunus trituberculatus, assembly GCF_017591435.1. Classification (NCBI taxonomy): domain Eukaryota; kingdom Metazoa; phylum Arthropoda; class Malacostraca; order Decapoda; family Portunidae; genus Portunus; species Portunus trituberculatus. The sequence goes on from NC_059297.1 coordinate 23,549,652, forward strand.
AGTGTAGGTTGGGCTTCCTCACTCGGGGCAACGATTTCCTAGCGGGTGGGCTTTGAGATAGGAGCTAATCCCAAACAGTATCCCCTTTAGCCCAGAAATTCCCTTGAAAAGCCAACATGTTATAAAAAAAAAAGATAAAAAGATATCACACGAAGAGTTGCAGCGACGGACAGCGATCCAGACACAAAGCGACAGTTCACTCACCGGTGTCGTTGGCTCCCGCAGGTCGAATCCTCTTGTCGTAGTTCCCCGGTCCAATGATTTCATCGATGATCTGCTTCTCCCGCTCCCTGAAGTTAGCGCTGACGGGGCCGCTGCGTGGGGGAGAGAGAGAGAGTCAGGTGGAGTCAGGTGGATTAATTAAGGTGAGGAGCAGCGGGGAGGAGTGACTAATTAAGGTGAATTCAGGAAAGTGAGTATTGCAGGTGAGGTGAGGTCCATGTAGAAGGTGAATAATATGTGTTCTCTCTCTCTCTCTCTCTCTCTCTCTCTCTCTCTCTCTCTCTCTCTCATGTTTGCTCATCTATATATGCATGATCCCTATGCCTATTACATTTTTTTTTTTCTCTCCAAGGAAGGAGGAAGAGGAGGAACACTGGAGGGCAAGGACGGGTGAGTAAGAAGTGAGGAACAGAAAAATAAGAAGAGCAAAATTGAGAAGCAAGAGATGTAAAAAAAGAGAGAGAGAGAGAGAGAGAGAGAGAGAGAGAGAGAGAGAGAGAGAGAGAGAGAGAGAGAGAGAGAGAGAGAGAGAGAGAGAGAGAGAGAGAGAGAGAGAGAGAGAGAGAGAGAGAGAGAGGAGCAAAAGAAGCAGGTGAAGAAGCAGGAAGGCTTAGAATGGCACAATGGGAAGCAGGAAACGAGGAGGAGGAGAAGGAAAAAAGGAGGAGGAGGAGGAGGAGGAGGAGGAGGAGGAGGAAGAGCAGGAGGAGGAGAACAAGGGAACACAGGAACACAAGAGAATCAAGGCACCTCGGAAACTAAATTGGCTTCTGCATTTTTCGGAATTATTAACTTTTCAAGAGCGGCCTACAGTGGGTTGCCTCTCTCTCTCTCTCTCTCTCTCTCTCTCTCTCTCTCTCTCTCTCTCTCTCTCTCTCTGTGTGTGTGTGTGTGTGTGTGTGTGTGTGTGTGTGTGTGTGTGTGTGTGTGTGTGTGTGTGTGTGTGTGTGTGTGTGTGTGTGTGTGTGTGTTGCTTTCAAAATAAGCAACCCACGAACAAGAATGATTAAAGTATCAATGAATGACAAAATTACTACTGAATTCTACTCTTTATAGGCTTACACTTATACTCATTTCTCTTACCAGGTTGAGGAAAATATCAAAATTCAGAAAGCTCCTCCTCACACACCAACGCTCTTGCACACAGTTATAGGAAGGAAGGCAGTGACCAGAAATGTATTATTGTATTGTTTTCGTCCTTAAAAAACAAAAAGAAACGAATATAAACATCTGCTATATAAAATTATCTTTAGTGCCAATGGGAGTGATAGACTGTTTGCATTTGTCTTTTTGCAGCTTCTCTAACTTTCCTCTAATATCACAAGGCATATCAGCGTGTGGTGCTTTGTCTGTTCCTCCCCAGTTTGAGGATATGACTTGGTATATATTCGGTATTCAGAACTATCATTTATTTATTATTTCTCACTAAGACAGTTTTTGAAGACCACATAAACGATTACCGTGTTCTCAAATGCTATTTCTTCTGTTAGAACGTAGAGACATTGTCAGTCTATCACTACAAAGAAAACAATTTAACTCGCCGTGCAACTTCAATAAACAGCTTTGGAAAGAAGAGAAGGTCCAATTAGAAGTGTTTTAGAATATTGTGCATTGACGGATTAATGGATGTTCTTATCGTGAATTGAATTAAAGGTTTTGGTTTAATTTGTTCTCGTTCACTAATTATCTTCGTAGTGTTATATCTTCCTCTTTGGACTTGAGTATATTTTAGAGACTGGTACCTTTAGTGAGCCTTTTTCAGCCATCTTGTGTCCCTCTTACATAAAAGAAGAAATAGACTACTCACTAACACAAG
>NC_059297.1:23576689-23579189 GCF_017591435.1 Portunus trituberculatus
ACATGAATGAAGTAGCATCTCAATATCTTCAAAAGTACGGGTTCCCTTCAAAATCGCCACAGAATCGTACTACTGACCACAATGTGATTCTGGACCAAAAGCAAAAGATATAATGATAAAAGCTGCTTGAATATTTTTTTTTCAATGATAATGCCAAACAAGAACTAAAACTAAACAAATAAAGATGAATAAAAAGAGAAACATGAAAACTATCAAATGACAAAGAGAAATAGCTAAACAAAAGTCAAATATCATAACAAAATAAAAACACTAAAATAATAAAATAACATAAGAAGCACAAATAAATATAAAAGTGAATATACGAAATAGATAAATATCCTGAAATCGGTAACAACCCAAAGGCGTCCATTATAAACTTCCTGGTTAGCTCAATTACTCACTCTCGCTCTCAGTCTCTATATATCCTCGACTTACCCACCTAACAATCTACGTAACTAACCAACAAACTGACTAACTCACCAACTGAATAGACTAATGACTCAAAAATCTAACTAACTACCAAACAAACCACTTAATTTACCAACAAACCAAACGAAACAACCAAAAATCAAGCTAGAAATAACTTACACACGCTAAAATTTTGACTAACAGACGGATCAATTGATTTGTTTAATATGAAGAGTCCGTACCGATCCATAACGAGGCTAATCTGCTCACTACGCCAATTAGCAGCGGGCACGCCAAGATTATGTTGCCTTCTTGACCACACACACACACACACACACACACACACGCCTCCGGCCGCCTGTTTACGAGACGGTCTACCAGCGTAAACAGTTGTCTGGCCGAGAAGATATTAGGAGAGGTGAGAAAGAGAAAGAAGGTTAGGGGAGGAAGAAAAAGGAGGGAGGGATAGAGAGAAAGGGGAAGATAGAAGAGGGAAAAAGAAAAGAGAGAGAGAGAGAGAGAGAGAGAGAGAGAGAGAGAGAGAGAGAGAGAGAGAGAGAGAGAGAGAGAGAGAGAGAGAGAGAGAGAGAGAGAGAGAGAGAGAGAGAGGAGAATTAATATAAAGGACACAAAAAAAGAGACAGAAGTAAAAAAAAAAGAAATGAAAAGAAAAAACAAGTGAAATAAACACACATGAAATTAAATATAGCTAAAAATCCACAAAGAAATAGAAAACAAAATAGGAGATTAAAAAAAGTAGGAAAAGCTGATGAAAGAGGAAAAATACAAATATACATAAAGAAAATCAGACACATAGAGAGAGAGAGAGAGAGAGAGAGAGAGAGAGAGAGAGAGAGAGAGAGAGAGAGAGAGAGAGAGAAAAGAATACCATCACATAATTTAAAAGAAAAATAGCACAGAATAGAAATATGCAAAAGTTAAATAGAGAAAGGGAAAGATGAAAGGATGCATAATGGAGGACGAACTTTAAGCAATAAATAAAAGAAATATAGAAAGATTGTTCCTGTCTCTTTTACAGTGTGTGTGTGTGTGTGTGTGTGTGTGTGTGTGTGTGTGTGTGTGTGTGTGTGTTAATCGCCGCCTGAATTAATCCGAAAGATCCAGTCCAGCACGCAAGCTCTCTCTCTCTCTCTCTCTTTCTCTCTCTCTCTCTCTCTCTCTCTCTCTCTCTCTCTCTTCCGTCATGGAATTAATGCACCAATCCCTTACGACATTGCAGGTAAATCTCTCTCTCTCTCTCTCTCTCTCTCTCTCTCTCTCTCTCTCTCTCTCTCTCTCTCTCTACTAAAATATTGTGCATGTCAGCGACGATGAATAGTGGAAGAATACCTGAAGGTCAGAGGTCATGAGAGAGAGAGAGAGAGAGAGAGAGAGAGAGAGAGAGAGAGAGAGAGAGAGAGAGAGAGAGAGAGAGAGAGAGAGAGAGAGAGAGAGAGAGAGAGAGAGAGAGAGAGAGAGAGAGAGAGAGAGAGAGAGAGAGAGAGAGAGAGAGAGAGACCGTTGTGAATTGAAGGAAAAATTCTCTCTTTCCCAAAAAAAGCAAAACTATGATAAAAACTTTAAAAAACACACACACAAATAAACAAGTAACAAAATAAAAATAGAATAATAGTAAAAAAATGAGCTGCAATTAGAAAAAAAAAATATATTGACACTAAAGGAAAAGAATAAATAATGAGGGAAAATTATCATAGATGAGCAGAAAAACACGACTCTCTCTCTCTCTCTCTCTCTCTCTCTCTCTCACCCACACACACACACACACACCCAGGTGGTGACATGGGCGACCTAATCGAGTTCGGATTTCGATAACAAAATCTCCTTAGAAACGAATTGGAACCCGCGGAGAAATGCTAAAAATACTCTCTCTCTCTCTCTCTCTCTCTCTCTCTGTTTCTGCATCTATCTGTCAACTGGGAGATGGTTTTGAGAGAGAGAGAGAGAGAGAGAGAGAGAGAGAGAGAGAGAGAGAGAGAGAGAGAGAGAGAGAGAGAGAGAGAGAGAGAGAGAGAGAGAGAGAGAGAGAGAGAGAATGGGTGTGTGTTCACAGAAGAGGTAAAAAAAATGTGGG
>NC_059297.1:23584189-23591689 GCF_017591435.1 Portunus trituberculatus
GAAAAAAGTGAGGTGTGTGGAGGGGTTTTGGAGGGAGGGAGAGGAGTTTGGATAGAGCGTCGGTCGTAAGTCAAACATATCGTACGCCGCGCACCACACAGTAGGCATATATTTCACTTGGCTATCACTTTCAACTTCATTCACCCTCTTACCATCCCTCGTACCCCTCACAGTAACCCTAACAGCCAAGTAACATCCCTAAGACCCCTATAAATCAATAAGGAAACAACCTTTATTAAACCAATGCGTATAGTTCAACCTTAACCAGCACCATGAACCCATTAATCAAAATATTCTAGAAAATCCCTAAAATATACACAAGCCCTCAAAACACCCTAGAGAATCTTTAGAATAAACAAAAAGAAATCAAAACACAAAGAAAATCCTTAAAATATCAAAGAAAACTATTAATATATACAAAAAGAGGATCAAAACACTTAAAAGAACGATAGAAATATAGATAGAAAAACTCAAACACCCTATGAACCCTCAAAACTCGAAGAAATCGCTTGAAACATTTAACACAACTCTTAAAACATACAAAAAACTCCCTCTTAACAAACATCCCCTATCGTCATACCTCCGTACATCCTAAAATCCATTCCAGCATCTTGTAAAACCACAACAATTTACTCCTTCACTTGGACACCCAGGAGAGCCCACTGATAGCTGCTATTAACCACTTATAGTACTCCTGCTGCCCATCCTGTCAGTCCCTAGAGTGCCTTGCATCACGGTCTTGGAAAGGGTGAAAAAAGGAGAGAAGGAAAGAGAGAGAGAGAAAGGAGGATGGGTAGGAGCTGTAAGGGTGAGAGGAAGGAAAGGGAAAATGAGATTAATTCGAAAATTATTGGGGAAGACAAACAAGTGAAAGACGTTTGGAGGTTACGAAAGGAGAGGAAGAGAGAGGAGAGAGGGTAGGAGGTAGAAAGGCAGGAGGGATGAATGGAGGGACGGAAGGGAATAAAATGGTTAACAATAGTGAGAAATTAAAGAGAAAGGGTTAAAAAGAGAGAAATAGGAAGTCAGGGGGAAAGGATGAATGGAAGTAAAAAAAGGAAGCAAAAAAAAATAACAAGAGGAAAAAGTAAAGATATGGAAGGAGAAAAAAAAAAGAGAGATGGAAGATTGAGGAGGGAATGGAGGGGAAGAAAGAAAAATGTCGAAATGGTGGAAACGAGGAAATATAATGTGATGAAAAGAGGGAGATAGAAAAGCTGAATAGATGAATGGAAGGAAGGAAAAAATAACAATAAAGAAAGATGATAAAATGGAATGGTTAAAAGGGCTAAGGGAAGAAAGGTAAGGAAAACTGTAGAAGGTAAAATTGAAGCACGGAAAGGGTGATGGAGGAGAGAATGAGTGGAAAGGAAAGAAAGGGAGGCGAGGGGAGATGAGGAAAGGGGTAGGAGAGAAGAGGAGAGGGAAGGGAAAAGAGAGGAGGAGGAGGAGGAAGAGGAGATATTGTTATATAATGGAATTAAAGAAAGTGATGAGAATGGAAGGGAAAACCAGAAAATATGACAGAGAGAGAGAGAGAGAGAGAGAGAGAGAGAGAGAGAGAGAGAGAGAGAGAGAGAGAGAGAGAGAGAGAGAGAGATGACGTAGACAATAAAGAAACAATGAAAAGGAGAGAAAAAAAGAGGGTGAAGACGAAAGAAATAATAAACACATAAATTTAAAGATGGATGTAATATATGGAGTAAAATAAACATGAAATTAAGTACTGAAGATATCAACACCATAAATTGTCTCTGGAATATTTAATAATGATAAGTGGAACAATTTTTTTTTTTTTTACCTACTTTTAAAAGATGCAGATGAAGGATGGCTTGGGAAGAGTGGTAGTAGTGGTGGTGGTGGTGGTGGTGGTGGTGGTGGTGGTGGGGTTGTTAGATGTAGTAGTAGTAGTAGTAGTAGTAGTAGTAGTAGTAGTAGTAGTAGTAATAGTAGTAGTAGTAGTAGCAGTAGTAGGTGTTGTTGTTATTGTTGTTGTTGTAGAATTCCTATCATCATTATTATCATCATCATCATCATCATCATCATCATCATCGTCATTACTATTTACTATCATTGCCACTGTCATCACAATCACTACCATCAACAAAACTCAACACAAACCACAACAAATCCATAAAAATCACCAGAAACAGAACGGCAAAACATTCACACCACCCCCCTCACACAACACAACACAACAAAAAAAGCAACACTCATATTACACTCAAACTCAAATGACAAATATGAATAAGCACACCAAACACCCTCTCCCCATTTTTTCCCTCTCTCCCTCCCTAACAAACCTTTTTTCTCACATTTTTTCCTCCCACCCCTCTTTACAATACTTTTTTCAAACAAAGGGTGACATGAAAGCCTTTTATAACTAATTTTTAATACTTCTATTGATAAAAGCCGGGTAGAATGTAATGTGAATCCCCATCCATGTGAGGGGAGCGAGGAGGGCGCGGCGTCCCCTCGCTCCCGCGCCTCCCGAGGGGACGAGACCCAAATTTGGTGGGCCAAGAGAAGCGGAGTGTTGGAGGCGAGGAATTGGACGTCACTTGCCTGTCCTGCTGAAAAATGGTGTTGCTGAAGGAAGACGGGGAAGAGGAGGAGAAGGAGGAGCAGGAGGAGGAGGAAGACAAGAAAATCACGTGTACCATCACCATTCCCAATAACATCTTGACGTGAAATTCTTACTTGTGTTCCTCTCCTCTTCAATCTTCCTCTTGTTCATCTCCTGACATCCACCCCTTCCTTGTCACATGATCACGCATCCCACCAACCATCTCATCCCATCCATCTCCCTCCTCTCCTCTTTACCCCCTTCGCCATACGCTTCATTTGGGGCATTTGTTTTTGTTGGTAGTGATTCACGCACAGTAAGATTCATGAAAGGGAATCATTTGCTGGGATTTACAACATAAGTGCTCTTGGATCGGGAGTTGATGGCTTGTGATTAAGTAATGATGTTGATTAATCTTCTGACATAGTAATCCTTACAGAGTTATGACTTGTGTTGCCCTCAGAGGTAAGTTTGTAGGTCAAATGGCGCTTTCTTTTGGTCATTTGTACACACACACACACACACACACACACACACACACACGAAAACTACATCCGTCTGAGATTCTATACTTCTATGCTACTGCTACTACTACTACTACTACTACTACTACTACTACTACTACTACTACTACTACTACTACTACTACCACTACTATTACTACTACTACTACTACTACTACTACTACTACTACTACTACCACAACCACTACTACTACAACTACTACTTCTGCTACTACTACTGTTACTACTACTGCATTTTCTTCTACTATTTCTTAACATTTTCATTACATCCGGCTCTCCTCTTTCACGCTCTCTCTTTTCTCCTTCCTCTCTCCCCTCTCCATCTTCCTCTTCTCTCCTCTCCTCTCCCTCTCCAGTCTCTGCAATTAAACATTTAAATACAAACACGAGCTTCACCTTTTCTTGCAGCAATGATTTTTTTTCTTCTTTCTCTCTCTCTCTCTTCTCTCTCTCTCTCTAGGGAGAGAGAGAGAGAGAGAGAGAGAGAGAGAGAGAGAGAGAGAGAGAGAGAGAGAGAGAGAGAGAGAGAGAGAGAGAGAGAGAGAGAGAGAGAGAGAGAGAGAGAGAGAGAGAGAGAGAGAGAGAGAGAGAGAGAGAGAGAGAGAGAGAGAGAGAGAGAGAGAGAGATTTCAGATAAGGTAAAGGAATAGGAAAAATTCGCTCCAGTTCTCGCCAGAAATAATTCAACACAACACTTTTTCTTTCACTTCTTTTTTGGAAGCTGAAGATAAAAATAAATTTCTTGAGCTAACTTTAACCTAACGTAACCTAACCTTAACCTAAGTTAACTTAACTTTAACCTAACCTAACCAAACTTCAATGCAACCTAACCAGAGCTAATCTCAGCCTAATTCAATGTAACCTATCCAAATATAACCTAAACCACAACCTATCCTGGTGTTATTCAATTAACCTAACCAAACCTAGTCTTTATTATCATATATCCTCAACCTTACGTAGTATGAAGCTCAACCTCATTTAACCTAACGTGAATTGAATGTAACCTAACCAAACCTAACTTAACCTTAACTCTTTCAGTACTGGGATATATTTTTACCATGAGTTTTGAGTGTGACTAGAAGATTTTGATTTGAATTAGGAAGCGTCTATTGAGGTCAGAAGATAAATAGCTACAATCTTCACTATTTTAATCCCCCACATAAGATTCTGAAGCTGTATAAATTCCCTAAATAGTAACCATAAAGAATGTGAAAGCGAGTCATGATACTGAAGAGGCAAATTTAAACTAACCTGACGTAATTCTAACCTAACCTAATCTAAACTACTCTAGTTCAAAAATATGATGCTAAAAAGAAACAGTTTGGAAAATCATTACAGCTAATGGGATGAATTATCAGATTTGTATCTAAATGTAAGAAAGTACAAAGTAGTATATCTGCCTTAAATGCTTTGTATCTAAACGTACATGAGATTAGCGTATCAGAAAGTACAAAAGTTTATGTGTGTGTGTGTGTGTGTGTGTGTGTGTGTGTGTGTGTGTGTGTGTGTGTGTGTGTGTGTGTGTGTGTGTGTGTGTGTGTGTGTGTGTGTGTGTGTGTGTGTGTGTGTGTGTGTACGATTCAATACAGAAAGAAAAGAACAGAAGAAAAGAAAGAAAAGTAAAATGGAAATGCACATAAATGAAAAGTGTAAAAAAGAAAAAAAAGAAAATATCCACCGTTTCAAGAGGAAAAAAAGAAGAAACGAAAAGGAAAACATACGAAAATTAATGACAAAAAAAAAGAGAAAAGCAAGCAAGAGATACAGATACATGAAAAAAATACAAATGAAAAAGATAAATATATACTTACTAAAACAAAAAATAAGAAAGAAGGAAAGAAAGAAAAGAGAAAAAGGAGAATAAGAAAAAAAAAAAAAAAAAAACTATATAAAAAGAACAAAAATTGACACAAAATACACGAGGCGTTTCTTTTTTTTTTTTCCATTTTCGTTATATTGGTTTCGGGAACTGAGAAAAAATATGAAATGATAATCAGAAAACCATAAAGAAACATAACAAAATACAAATAAGAAGAAGAAAAAGGAAGAACATGATAACGAAAGAATAAAAAGAAAATCATACAAAAGAAACAAACACAGATAACTGAAATAACAGGGAAGGGAAGAGAAGAAGAAAGAAATCAAGTAAAGAAGAAGAAAAGAACTGCACAGGAATAAAGATGCATAAAAAAACAAAAGAAAATTAAGAATATAAACGCAAGAGAGAGAGAGAGAGAGAGAGAGAGAGAGAGAGAGAGAGAGAGAGAGAGAGAGAGAGAGAGAGAGAGAGAGAGAGAGAGACGGACAAAAAACCACAAACTGATAAAATGACGAAAACAACAACAAAAAGGAAGGAAAAATGGAAAATGCACAAACTAACACACCAACTTCAGGAAGAAATAAAAAAAAAAAAAACATGGAAGGAAGTAAATTTCTAAAAGGATTAATACGTGTGTGTGTGTGTGTGTGTGTGTGTGTGTGTGTGTGTGTGTGTGTGTGTGTGTGTGTGTGTGTGTGTTTGTTTTTGTGTGTGAAAGCCTTTCTGTGTATATGTACTGTACCATAAGCTTGCTCTCTCTCTCTCTCTCTCTCTCTCTCTCTCTCTCTCTCTCTCTCTCTCTCTCTCTCTCTCTCATCTTTCTCTCTCAGCATCATATTTTCTGAAAAGTGTGTATTGTACCATGATCTCTCTCTCTCTCTCTCTCTCTCTCTCTCTCTCTCTCTCTCTCTCTCTCTCTCTCTCTCTCTCTCTATAAACGTACCACAAACACACACTCGTCTCATAATTTCTACGTACCAACCATCAAAGAAGAAGAAGAAGAAGAAGAAGAAGAAGAGAGAGAGAGAGAGAGAGAGAGAGAGAGAGAGAGAGAGAGAGAGAGAGAGAGAGAGAGAGAGAGAGAGAGAGAGAGAGAGAGAGAGAGAGAACCGACAATACACACATTTTAACACAAACTTAATTAATTAACGAAAACGCGATTAACAAACTCAATGGGAGATTAGAGAGGAGAGGGAAAGAGAGGAGAAGAGAGGAAAGGAGAGGAGAGGAAGGGAGAGGAGAGAAGGGAAGAGGAGAAGAAAGGAGAGGGAAAGAACGAAGAGCAGAGGAATGAAGAGAGAAAAGAGAAAGAGAGAAGGAAGGGCAGGGAAGAGAAAACAAGAGATGAAAGATGAGAAAAAGAAAATAGCTGAAGAAGGGAGAAGAAGAGAGAAAGAGAGAGAGAGAGAGAGAGAGAGAGAGAGAGAGAGAGAGAGAGAGAGAGAGAGAGAGAGAGAGAGAGAGAGAGCAAGAGAAAACACACGACAAGAAAAGATACGAACCACAGAAGAATGAGAAACAGAAGCAAGACAAATGAAACTGATGGATTGAAAAATTGAGGACAAAGAAATTAGAAGCGAGAAATGAGAAAGGAAAAAAAAAAAAAAAAAAAAACTGAATAAAAGAAAATTCTAAAAGACCACCTCCTTTCATCATTGCGTCAAGTACAAAGCTTTCACTGTGACGTCAATAACAAGAACGAAAAAAAAAGAAGGAAAAGAAAAGAAAACACGTGCGGGAGATGTTGAGTGAAGAATGGAAGAATTATAAAGAGTTTGATTAAGTGTCAAATTCTTCTTCTATTTCTATTCTACAGTGAGCCATAGTTGTCCTTTCTTCCATACATACAGGCTTATACATGAATTATCTATACATTACCCTTTTATTAGAGTTTGCCATTAAATATGAAGCGAAAGAAAATGGATACTGAAGAGAGAAGCAGCAATGATACGTTTTCTTTCATAACATTTCTTTTTAGCACACGATGTTTTTTTAATGATTATGAGAGAGCGAGAGAGAGAGAGAGAGAGAGAGAGAGAGAGAGAGAGAGAGAGAGAGAGAGAGGGGGACGGCTATTGACATGGGTTGTCCTAAAGAGAGATATAACGAGGTAACGGACATGACGCCGCCACCTGTGACGAGGAGGAGGAGAAAGAGGAGGAGAAAGAAGAAGAAGAAGAAGAAGAAGAAGAAGAAGAAGAAGAAGAAGAAGAAGAAGAAGAAGAAGAAGAAGAAGAAGAAGAAGAAGAAGAAGAAGAAGAAGAAAAAAAGAAAAGAAAGAGAAAAAGGAGAAGAAGAAAAAGAAAAAAGAAGAAAAAAAAGAGTGAAATAGTAAGCTTGAGATGACAGAGATACATTCTGCATTAACGAGAAGGAATATAAGCGTACCTGCAGGGACAGTGACGATACAAGCCAATGATCAAGGAGGTGCTAGTGCCAGACAGTGAAAGGGTCCAACAGTAATGAGTGAGATGACAGTGACAACAGCAGTGACGCCCTCGATCACCAGCCTTTCCCGTGAAGCAGCTTTAAAATGGACACAGGACAGCGAGCGTTCTAAACTTAAGATCACATTATGGAGTTTTCTTTCC
>NC_059297.1:23601689-23609189 GCF_017591435.1 Portunus trituberculatus
TCTCTCCCGCTGCTATTATTGTTGCTGGTTGCGGTGGTGGTGGAGAAGGTAACAGCTGAAACGTTCGAGAGTAAGGACTTTTGCGTCATTATTTGAACGCACACAGGAAACCTCCAAAGCTAATATTCAACAATAATAATAGTCGGACAATATCAATAACCCCTTCACTGGGACACAATACAATTAGAAGCACCGAAAGGAAAGTGTAAAATCAGGGATGAAGAAATCAAAATGCACACAGAGTTACACTGAATTATTTTAGAAAGAGAGACCACGACAAACCATGCGGCCATTGCTAGGTGACCTTACTTTGAATCATAAAAGTGACTGATATAAGTAGAAAACGACAGCCATAAAGAAGGCTCTCTTCTCACCCTCAACTCCCTACGGCAGGGATTCTCAACCTGGGGTTCGAGAACTCCCTAGGGGTTCAAAAAGAAGATTACCAGGGGAACTTAGATGGCTGATCTAATAATATCCTTTGCAGCACCATTGTATATTGAGTTAGTGTCAGTCACTGAACTAACATTCTGTTCGGTGTCAGATTACTGGGGTTCTGGGTAGATGGCCTTATAACTCAGGAGGTTACTTAACGGAAAAAAGGTTGAGAATCCTAATCCTACGGCATAAGCCGTACAGGAAACAAGTTAGAAACAAATACATTATAGGACTTAAGACGAAAAAGTAACAATTTTCTAGAAAGAATGAAAATAGATAAAATAAGGAACCTTATTTCCTGGAGGTAAGGAAATTAATTTTCAACAAACAAATTTTTGTAAGCGGCGGATTGAAGGGAAAAACATTAGTCAAGACTGCATTCAAGTTTCTAAGGTATTGCAGTCTATAACGTCTCGAATCCATAGATTAACTACACAGTAGAATTTTATTCTAATTAAAAGAGTTCCCCAATAATTTTGCAACCGTTTTTCCGCGTACAATATGAATCCTCTATCGTGAAATAATTCTTGCAGTACATGTTATCAATGTCTTTGATGATTTTAAATACCTGAATTGAGCCAAGTATTGTTTTTGTTACTTTAGGATAAGCTCATTCACATTTATTTATGTCTTTTTAGTAATAGAGCCACCAAGCTTGAGCAAAATGTTAAAAAGGAACGGACTAAAGAGTTTTAAAGACTGAGGACTGTATCCTCAGAGAGAGAGAGAGAGAGAGAGAGAGAGAGAGAGAGAGAGAGAGAGAAGTTAATTAAATTAATTTTCAACAAACAAATTTTTGTAAGCGGCGGATTGAAGGGAAAAACTTTAGTCAAGACTGCATTCAAGTTTCTAAGGTATTGCAGTCTATAACGTCTCGAATCCATAGATTAACTACACAGTAGAATTTTATTCTAATTAAAAGAGTTCCCCAATAATTTTGCAACCGTTTTTCCGCGTACAATATGAATCCTCTATCGTGAAATAATTCTTGCAGTACATGTTATCAATGTCTTTGATGATTTTAAATACCTGAATTGAGCCAAGTATTGTTTTTGTTACTTTAGGATAAGCTCATTCACATTTATTTATGTCTTTTTAGTAACAGAGCCACCAAGCTTGAGCAAAATGTTAAAAAGGGAACGGACTAAAGAGTTTTAAAGACTGAGGACTGTATCCTCAGAGAGAGAGAGAGAGAGAGAGAGAGAGAGAGAGAGAGAGAGAGAGAGAGAGAGAGAGAGAGAGAGAGAGAGAGAGAGAGAGAGAGAGAGAGAGAGAGAGAGAGAGAGAGAGAGAGAGAGAGAGAGAGAGAGAGAGAGAGCTTGCTCAGTAAGTCTCCTAAAAGATAAAAGATGACAAGATTCCAAAAAGAATTGAAATTAGTTAGAGAAGCGTCTTAATAACTTCTCTTTAGCAACAGTCGCAGTATTCCTGTATTCTTTAAACCCTTTGAAAACTTGTACTCGAAGATTGTATCGTCGCGGCAGGGAAGGCAGTGATGGCACACACTTTGAGTTCCCTGCAGGTAAATTCTTCCCACACACATTCCATCTGAAACACTTGGCAAGAGTAATTACCTCCGGGATCAATCAGCTTCAAAGACTACACTCACTTTTATTCTTTATTCTTGCCATGGTTTATACAAGCAGAGGCGAGTTTTGATGAATGGCCGCGCATCACTCATTGCCAAACGGATGGAATGTTTGTAGTATTCTAATGACGCTGTATTTTTAACCCTTTCACTGAGACATGAAACCATTACCAGCACTAGAAGCAATGATTGAAGTCCTTACAATCATACAAAAGAAAGTTAGAGAAGAAATGGAAAACAGTTTTGCAATTTCTTCCCATTTCAAAGATTGGATATCACTGTGAAAGAAAGAACGATGCCTCAGAGTGATTGGCAATTATAGAAAGACGTACCATATGGCAGTCAAAGGATTAAAACACCACATATAACTCGATGTACCCAAGTGTTCCCTGCAATAAATCCAATAATTCTGTATTCCTTAAGCTATCACAAAGCACAGATAAGTTTCCTTGTCTCCCGTTATTAGTATCCCTCTCAAAAAAGTTCTTATGGCGTTCTCAAAGGTGAAGCTTCGGTAAGGAATTCAACTACTCATATTCTTAGTTTGATTCTTTGACTGTTTTTTTTTCCACGCTAGTCTAACCTAACTTATTTCACCTCAACTTTTCGAATCTAATTTCACTTGATTTAACTTACCTATACTTATTAATCTCACATAACCCAACACAACGAAACTTAATCTAAGAGAATCATAACTTTACCTAACCTTCTCTAACCTTTGCTAACCTAATCACTAATCTAATGCAAACTAACCCAATCTAACATAACGCAACATAAACGAACGTAAATAAAAAAAAAAAAGTAACCTAACTAAATGAAAAAAAAACCCACAATATTCCAACATCTTACGTTACTAAAATTAACCCAGCCAAACGAACCTTAATCTAAACTAAACTAATTTCAACCCAGCTCAACAGAATCGAACACTCTAAATAGAACCTAACAAAAAAAAAATTATACTAACAACAAATTTAACCCACTCAACACAGCCTTACAATCTAAACAGAACCTAACAATCCAAAAGAAACTAAAATACACTTAACCAAAACACATTTTCAAATTGCAGACAAATTCTCCAGAGAGAGAGAGAGAGAGAGAGAGAGAGAGAGAGAGAGAGAGAGAGAGAGAGAGAGAGAGAGACAGAACAAACAAAACGAGAAAACAACAAAGAGAAAGAAAATAGTGCATACATAAGAAGAATAAAAACATAACAAAGGAATATTAAAAAAAAAAAACGAAAAACAACTGAAAAAATAAAATAAAATGTACAAAGAAAAAGAAAAAACAAACACAAGAACAAAATTAACTAAAAATAAAAATAATAGCCAACATCAAACAAAACAACAGAGAGAGAGAGAGAGAGAGAGAGAGAGAGAGAGAGAGAGAGAGAGAGAGAGAGAGAGAGAGAGAGATGACTAAGCAAGGGGCACAATAATACAAAAAGGGAGAAAGAAGGTATTGGGAAAGTTTCTTAAGAAGGTATCAGAGAGGATGGGGAGAAATTATTAGAGTATCTCCTTATTTAAAAGTTTCCATTGTTAATATAGAAAATGGCTAGAGACTCAAGGAAAACGGGATTAGAAAATGAATAAGACGGAGATGGAGAAAGAGAGAGAGAGAGTAGAGGAGGACAAGAAAAGGAGGAGGAGGGAGGAGAAAGAGGAGGAAGAAGAGGATTAAATGGCTGTAAGAATCATCGTAAATATCCAGGGAAGTGTTATGGAGGACAATTAATCTATTCTTCCTTTTAATCAACCAATTTATCTATTCATCTATCTATCTATCTATCTATCTATCTTTCTATCTATCTATCCATCTTTCTATGCGTCTAATCTCAAGTATCTATCTACATCCGATATACATTTATGAGTATTAATTAAGATCACTTGAGATCATTTCGTGTTAGAGAACAATAAAAAAGTAATTGATTTTACGAAGTATATATAAATCTCTCTCTCTCTCTCTCTCTCTCTCTCTCTCTCTCTCTCTCTCTCTCTCTCTCTCTCGTTAATAAAGCTGAAATAGGACTACTAACTTAACGCAGTGAGTGAGAGAGAGAGAGAGAGAGAGAGAGAGAGAGAGAGAGAGAGAGAGAGAGAGAGAGAGAGAGAGAGAGTAGAGAATTTATGAGCGTGAGTGACTGAGACCCGGGCCTGACCTGACGCGAGGCCTAAGGCAGCACACAGTTGCCAAATCTCTCCAAGGTAGTTTTTAAACAACCTGTATCTCTCTCCGTGGCTGGTTTGGCTTGACTTGTGGGAGAGGTAGTTAGTGTCGTGTGTTTTTTGTGCGCCTGTGGGGAAGTGCTTTGTGTTCTGTGCCAGTGTTTAGTGTCTGTGTTCACGAGTGTGTTAGTGTCGTACGTGTCGTTTAGAACCAACACTCGTTGTCGCTCCCACACCTGGCTCCACAATTCCCCAGGAATCACTTATCCTCTCCCTCAATGTCTAGCCCCGCCCATCGCCCCATAGCCAGGCGAGACTTGCCTGGCTACCAGCCACAGAATTGGTGTTGCGTTTGTGGCAAAGCAACACTTAAGACTCAACACGTGAGCTGTGACGAGGAAACCTGCCGTAACCTTTGTCACAACAGCTGCCTTGGGGATACGCCAGTCTTCAAGTGTAGCTACACGGAACAGCTACGACTCCAAGCAAACATCCCGGACCCCGTCATCTACATCAGCGAGGAGACTGACACACACCCCACGCCACTACCGGACGATAGTGGGGAGAGTCAGTGGGAGGGCTTGGAGAGAGGAGAGCTAGTTTCACTAGTTGAGAAGCTCACTGAGGAAGCCTCTCAACAAAACTGTGTGATTAAGTCCCTCCAGGACGACCGAGACTTGATCATACAGCACAGAGACGTGTTTGCTGCGGCTCTCAGAGTAGCAGACAGGCTGATAGCGTCAAAACAGCGCCAGACGCAAGTAGCCACACGCTCTCAGGCAGTCAGCGCCCACGCAGAGTCAATTGACGAACACTGGGAGGTGGTTTGTCAGGACTCTGAGAGGTGGAGGACGTGGTGGAGCTCGGATAAACCGCAACAGATCCGGTACGCAGCTGTTTTCTCCACTTCCACCTTCCTTCGCCTGCCCGGGAAACAACGACCGCTCCGCCTACCTCCACTGCTTCCACCGCCACACAGAGCGACTGTGACACCTCCCCAGCGTCCACTGTCACTCCTTCTGCCACACAGAGTGACTGCTCGGTACTCACTACCACGTCTACCGCCACACAGAGCAGCAGGGACTCTTCCTCCATAAACACAGCGAACGGAGTAGATCGCGGTGCCTCTGTTCGCCCACGAACCTCTCCTCAGACCACTTCAGGAGATTGGAGAAAAAGAAATCTAAGAGGAAGTGCAGCAGGACGCGAGGAGGGTGTCCAGCGAAGGACTGAGGACTCACCAGGCCACCAAGCAGACACAAAAAGCGAGCCAAGGCAAAAGTGTGTGAGTACTGCTCACGGAAAGGACACACTTCTGCTACTTGCCACGCCAGAACTGACGATTTACGTCAGGAGCGTCTCCTACAGCGGCTTCTTACGGTGGAAAGATACACAGCCACACCCTTCCCACCTGCAGCGCCTCAGCCCGCCCACCCCCTCACTTCATTTCAGTCCTTGCCACAACCTCGCCCACTCCTTCCTCAGCCTGGTATCTGGAATCAGAACCAGGGGCGGCAGTGGACCACTCCTCTTCACCAGTACCAGCAGTCGGCCGCGGACCCTAACCACCACCTCGGACTAGCAGGCCTCGCTCACTACCATCCCTCACCATGGTACAGCCAGCTTGCCCCGCCGCCAACTAAAGGTCGTCTCTAGCAACGTCCGTGGTCTCCGGACTAACCTTGCAGACTTATACCACAACTGTGTGCAACGACACAATGCAGACGTTGTTGTGGTGACCGAGACATGGCTGAACAGTGAGGTGGAGCCCACGTATGGCAGGATGCAAGGAGGGACCGACAGGAGCGAACAGGAGGTGGAGTGGCTGTCTGCTTCAAGGAAGGAATGCAGGCCCAGCTACTCGACATAGACACGCCTCCAATGATGGAGATGATGTACTTCCGAGTAATGCTGGCAGACCGCTCAGCCCTCCTGCTGTGTGCCCTGTATCGCCCCCCGCGACAAGGGCCTGACTCACTCCTGTACCTGACTGAGACCTTAGACAACCTGATGATGGCACACAGCTGCAGCCACGTGCTGATTGTGGGGGATCTCAATCACCACCTGGAAAGAGACGCCTACGAGAATCTCCTGGAGGTGCAGGGTCTGACAGATCATGTCACCTTCCCACACATGAACGAGGAGGGACATTAGACCCTGTCATCTCAGACTACCAGGAAGACAAGCTTCAGTGTCATCAGCTGGGGCTCGTGGGCAGCTCTGACCATCACGCTGTACTGACACAGCTGGAAGTGGGCGTGGCTCAGGACGAGGCCACCACCCGCACCATCTGGCTGTGGAACAAAGCAGACTGGGCTTCCCTGCGCCGCGACCTGACCCACACCCCATGGGCCACTCTGCTACAGGGAGGAGCAGAGAGTGAAGCACTTGCACTCACCTCTCACCTTCTCGCCCTCCAGAGACGCCACGTCCCACACAGGGAATACACCACCAGATCGACGGATCAGCCATGGTTTGGCTACCGTTGCCGTGTTGCTGCCGAGGCAAAGTATGCTGCCTGGCTCCGCTACAAGAGGAACCCGACTCGGCGCAACAAGGACCTGCACAGGGCTGCATGCAGGAGGATGGTGGTAACCAGCAAGTGGGCCTTAAAAAAGTGGGAGGAAAGCCTGCGCCGGAAACTGTGTGGCACTGGCGTAGGAAACAAAACTTGGTGGTCTCTTGTTAAGGACAAACAAGGAACTGGCCACCAAGAATCCATCCCTCCCTCAGCAAGCAGGACGGTACTGTCGCCACCAGCAGTAAGGAGAGGGCACAGTTGCTGGCTTCCTTGTTTGCTGGAAAAATGAAGGTCGGTAATCCACAGCAGCCACCGCCTCAGCTGGTCCAGCAATGTGAGAAGACTGTCACCATGGTGGAGGTGACGCATCAGCAGGTGAAGCGATTATTGCGGGGGCTGGACACACAGAAAGCCACCGGCCCTGATGACATCAGCCCGCACCTGCTGAAGCGATGCTCCCAGGAACTGGCTGCCCCTCTCACCCAAGTCTTCACAACTTGTGTACGGGAAAACGTCTGGCCTTCAGTGTGGAAGGAGGCTCGAGTAGTTCCGTACACAAAAAAGCTCCAGGACGGACCCAAAAAACTACAGACCCATATCCCTGTTGTCAGTGGTGGGTAAAGTGTTTGAGAGGGTCGTGGCAGAGGTGGTGTGTAGCCATCTCAAGGACAATGCCCTCCTCTCAGACCAACAGTTTGGGTTCAGACCTGGAAGGTCAACCTCCGACCTAATGATGCTTCTCACCAGGCATTGGCAGGACGCCCTCGACGACGGCAAGGACACTATAG
>NC_059297.1:23631689-23679189 GCF_017591435.1 Portunus trituberculatus
GGGAAGGAAAGAGGAAAGGAGTCAAGGAAACGAAGGAGAGGGGAAGTTAAATTGAGAGGAGAGGGGGAACACGAGAGCGAAAGAGAGGAAACACAAAGGAGGAAAAAAAGGAAGAGTAGCGAGAAAACGAAAGAGAAATAAAATACGCGAGGGGATAATGGAGATGGAAAGTGAGAGAGGGAGAGTGTGAGGGAGGAAGAGAGAAGAGGGGGAAGGAAGAGGGGGGGTGAAGGGAGAGAACAGTAGCAGAGAATTGAAGGAAATGGAGGAGGAATAGAAGGGGGAGGGAAGAAGAGGAAAGAAACTTGAGCAAGAGGACAGATGGTGAAGAGAGAGAGAGAGAGAGAGAGAGAGAGAGAGAGAGAGAGAGAGAGAGAGAGAGAGAGAGAGAGAGAGAGAGAGAGAGAGAGAGAGAGAGAAGAGAAACTAGAACAATAGGATAGATGACGAAGGAATGTAGAATAAAAGACAAAGAGACGAAATAAGAGGATTGGAGAGAGAGAGAGAGAGAGAGAGAGAGAGAGAGAGAGAGAGAGAGAGAGAGAGAGAGAGAGAGAGAGAGAGAGAGAGAGCACGAAATAGTCCGTCAAGTATCCAAACTCTCTTACCGAGACTGAAATTGGACTGAGAGAGAGAGAGAGAGAGAGAGAGAGAGAGAGAGAGAGAGAGAGAGAGAGAGAGAGAGAGAGAGAGAGAGAGAGAGAGAGAGAGAGAGAGAGAGTGTGTGTGTGTATTGATATCATAATACCAACTCAATAAGCCTTTTAATCTCCTTATTTATTACCATCATCATTATTATTACTGTATCATCATCACCATTAATACGGAGGGAGAGGCGTAGATAGAAGGCAGTTAGGTGAGTGACGAAGGTAGCTGGCAATAGATGAGGGGAAGTGGGGAGGGAAATGATGGATGGTGATAGGGTGATGAATGGTGCCATTGTACTAAGAAGTGATGGAGTGTGATGGTGATACAACACAGGGAAATGGGTGATGTGATGATAGATGGTGACGAGTGGTGATGAAATGATGAGGTGATGATGCAGGTTATGAGTGATGTGGTAGTAATAAAGGCTGATGAAACGAAGGAGCCTAGATGTACGGTAAGAAAGGTGGTGTTTGGTGATGGTGGTGGTGGTGGTGGTGGTGGCGAAATAGTTCCACACAATCACGCACAAGGTCAGACCAGTTTCTCTTCCTAGTAACTTACCCGCACTGCTCATCTCTTGGCGCCGGTCAGTCTTACCTCACCGCGCTACACTTGTTGGCCACACACACACACACACACACACACACACACACACACACACTTTCCCCTCACTATGTCTAACTGCAGCCACTCAGGAGGTCCAACACCCTCGGCATCGAGAGAGAGAGAGAGAGAGAGAGAGAGAGAGAGAGAGATTTATTACATGTCAGTTTCATTAGACGTAAAGATGATGCTATAAAGACAAATTAACACTATATTTAAACAGATTACCTCTAATGCATGTTCCACTGTACTTCGTTCGTTTCATGCTTCTATGTACTCTATGTATTTCAGTACTTCATATCTATCTACTACACAAAAGTAAGCCCACGTGACTATCATACTATATATTCCTTATCTTTTCTGTATTCCAACGCAATATCCATTTTAAGCAATACAGAATGTCCGTTAGGGTGACTCTCATACATACAAACATACATGTACTCTTTTTATCTTTGTATTCCAACACTACATCCTTTTTTTCTCTTTTTCTCTTTTTTACGCAATATACGATGTGGGTAAGGGTGGGTTTTAACTTGAACGTTCTGGTGCGACCGAATACAATGAACGGATGGAGCCCAACAGAATCCGGCAAACAGCGACGTAGTGGAGTGTAGCCGTGGAATGCGCCGAATGTTTTCCGGGACGTGCGGGAAACGAGGTGAACAGGCCGAGCATTTAAAAATAATCACCGTGGTGTGCTCGCTCTGCCTGTTGTTCTGCTCGCCTCGCCAAGTTCTCGTCCAGTCAAGTAGTGGAATTGCCTTTAGAAAGTTCTGTGAGTTCGGTGCGTTGACATTAAGGTTGCCATTAACCCCTTGACTGCTACGCTCCCCCCAAAGCTTAGTGAAATGGTCTAGTGAAAGTTTATAGAGTGAAATTTTCAGGTCCATTCCTTAAAAAAAATTGAAAAATTAATCAATTGTAGAATTCTTACTATAAATGTACGGTTTAAAACAATAAGTGTAAATCTATGCCCCCTTCTAAGCTTAAGAAAATGGTCTGGTGAAAGTTTAAAGTGAAACTTCTAAAAAACACACAATTGAAAATAAAAACAAAAGTAAAGAATTGAAATATTCAAGCTTCTTCGTGCCTAGAATTTATTTTTTTTTTTTTTTTGCACTATTTAATGATTCAAAGTTTATAGCAACAACTTTAAAATTATTACTATCACTAAAAACGCACCATTGGCAGTCACATCCTCCCCCCCAAAAAAATCAATTAAGTATTGTAACTTCTCCGTGCCAAGAATTAGTTTATTTTCTCCATTGAATGATTTAGACTATAAAATTACAACTAACATTAAAAATAAAACACACCAACAGCACTGACGGCCAATAGAAGTAATCAGTTTGGGTATTCCAGCTTTGAGAATAGAATGATATTATTTGCTCTATTAAATGATTCACTGCAAAACTACTACTACTACTAATAATAATAATAATAATACTAATACTAATAATACTACTACTATCAACATATGAAAAAAAATGGTTAGCCCTTCAGTACTAGAACGCATTTTTACTTTTGGGTATGGTAAGATGGTTTTATTGACGTCAGGAAGGTGTATGGAGGTCAGAATATTAATGGATTGTGTTTTCACTATTTTAATCCTCATATAAGTTTGTGAAGCTCTATAATATCACCATAAAGTAATAAGAAGGAATATGAAAACGCGTCCTGGTACTGAAGAGGTTACAATCTTCTCTAGTGCAGCGACATCCCAGCAAGGCGGCAGTATTTACCTGTAACAATCCCTACAGCTGCTGCCTCCCACCATACCACACCGCAGACTATACAACAGCCGCTCTTAACACTCCTTGCCACCAGCCCGGAACACTGCCCCTTGTCTCCACCTGCTTCCTGACCTTCTATTCGTTACAGTTATGAAGGCATGTCATCATTTCTGCTATCAATACCAGACTATTACTCTTATTATCATCTATCATTATTACAGTGAAGATGGTGTTGATGGCAAGCTGTGTGGTGAGAGTAATGGTGAGTGACAGGTGTTGACAGGGTGATGTGTGGTTAATGATGACCGGGCAGTGTTGATAAAGTGATGGTGTTCCTGCTTACCTACCAACGCTTCTTCTTGCTGTAGTCAAAGTAATGTAAAGGTAATGTAATAGAAAAAAAAAGTACACACGGAAGAAAGTGAATAAGTATCGGGAAATTGTGTGTTTCTTAGACTAGAATACTTCTTACGAGATTAGTGTAAGTGTCTAAATATCAGTGATTATGAAAAAAAAATAAATAAATAATCTACCATTAATCAGCCTACCTTTGCTTGGGTACCGTGAAATACTAGAGTAGGGAGGAAACCATCAGCGATTTCTTGTATAAGGTGGGGCTTATACAGAACGTTGTTTCGATGGTTGCCAGCTACCTCCGGCCACGACTTCCACAAGCTGGATATGGTCATGATGTTCTAAGTAAAGTACCTTAAGTATTAACTTTAGATGAATCAGCTTCATGTCAAAAATTAGCACAAAGGCTGAATAGCCCGTTTCCAAAACATTATACACGTACAATGCATCGTTATCGAGTTATTTGTAAAAAACAGCGTGACAGAGCCTCTGAAAACGTTAGTACATGTCACCATGATACCCAGGCTCTAGGTGGTTACACCCAAGATGCGCTTGGGTGGTGATATGAGCCCTAATATTGGTACCACTATAAATAAAATTGCCTACGCCACTAATGGGAGGAAGCTGAACAGCGCTTCCCACATACTACTCTTCAAGTGTGCCTACAGGCGCTATAGGCCGTAACATAAAAAAAAAATTGTCTGTCCTTTATCTACCATCATCATCACCACAATTCCTGGAAAACGTACTGTAAAATGCATCTCCAAAAACTTGACCTTAATGATCAAACCTTGTGTTTGCTTTCTGGATCGACCTTCTCTCTCTCTCTCTCTCTCTCTCTCTCTCTCTCTCTCTCTCTCTCTCTCTCCGTTAAGTCAATATCAATAAGAAAAATGCTTAGAAGATTAATTTTTCTCCAAGGATGTAAAAATAAGAGGACTGATCTTAAGCCACTGAAGACGAGGAGGAAGAGCAAGAAGAGGAGGAAGAGAGTGGAGGAAAGAAATGAGTTAAGGAAGAGAAGCAGTAGTAAAAAGATGTGACACACGAGGAGAAAGCTGGACAGGAAAAGGTGATGGAGAAAGATGTGATGAAGGAGATGATGGAGGAAGAACAAGAAGACAAAGAATCTCTCTCTCTCTCTCTCTCTCTCTCTCTCTCTCTCTCTCATGTACAGTTTTTCATTCCGTTTTCTGTTGTCTACGTTTTCTTGCATTTCCATTTTCTATACAGTTTTCGAGACATAACTATGACTAAAAAAACATACTTGGTTCCTTGGACGTTGTAGAAATGGAGGGCCTGAAAGAAGACTGTATTGTTTTTTACTACCCTATATAATTTACTGCTGAGACGCCTTAGGGACTCCTAAGAGCTATAAGGGTAAGGGATTTCTATGCTACGATGAAGAAGCTTATTACATTTTCTCCCCTACTTACACCCCACCTCCTGGACGTCTCCCAATTGTGTCCCTCTGGGTTTGTTATTGTCCCCCATGCTGCGCTGTGTGGAAAACGTGAGGATGGATCATGTAGGTTCCCAAAGGACTGTATTGCCATTGTGTTGAGCTGAACTGTGTGAGGATTCTAAGGACAGTCTTGGTTGTGAAATGTGTTGAGTTAAAGTTAAGGAAAAGTTTTGGTGATTTCCAGATACTTTTTTCATGCGTGTTGCTTTGTACAGAGAGGGACGTGCATGCCAGAAAAAGAGCAATTTTCCCAGAGGCTGCTATTGTCATTTCGCCTCAAAATAGCACCAAGCATTCCACTAACCTCGTAAATGTGATGACCTTGCAAGGGAGCGCTTTGTCGAGTCGCCGAAAGAAAATGGACGATGGTTCCCCTTTCGGCTCGGCGTTTTCTTCACAAAGGGAAAATATGTACGAAGGTTTCCCTTATTAACTGTCCTTCTCCTCCTCTTCCTTGTCTTTGCTCGCCCGGGGGAGTATTCAAGATGGAGATGAAAACAGGAGGGAGTGAAATTGACAGCCACGCAAATTATCCTTCAAAACGTCACACACTCCACCAGTTCCTCCCCTACCACTTCCTTCCACCCTTATCAACTCCTCCACCTTCCTCCTGGTCCTCCTCCGGCACTGCCTCCACCTCCTTCGCCGCCACCTCCTCCTCCCCCTCCTCCCCTCACAATGTTGCTAGTCATTAATTTCAATCACAGGTCGGAGGAATGTCCGCTCAACAGTCCACTGGAAACAATCTATCCTCAGTGAATTTGTAAACGTCCTCTCTATTCCTCCTCCTCCCAGCGTGAGTCTTGCAATAAACTCCCCTTTTCTTCTCTCACGCTGCAGCCACGCTTCTATCACTACTTCCCAGCGTCATTACTGTGAACTACCACTGCAGTTACTAATAAAAAATATATAAACTAGTCTTATATCACCTTGCGTGGGTCGTGGCTTCAGAGGGGCGTGGAGGAAGAGGCGTGGGCGAGCACTGGGAGAGGCGGGCGGACTTGTGGCGGTGGCATGGTTACTGCCCACGAACGAATGAGTTCAAACTATCTTTCACGCCTGCCCATTGTCAGTCAGTAGGGGCGGGGCTGCAAGGACGAGGCACAACCCACCTACACGAAGCTTATAGGGCGCACTGGCGGGTTGGAAGGCGATGCGCTTTCCCCAACGTACGACAACCTTTCCCTCGGTAGGAGCATCACAACACCACTTCCCCCAGCCAACCTCTCTCACTGGCTCACCTACTCTCTCTCACACTCTCTCTTTTCCTCCCTCTCCCTCACTAAAGATCGATAATGACTGCACGTATTTGGGAGACAATTCTTCCTTACTGGGTTAGGAGTGTGTGTTGCGTGCGTGTGCGTGAGAGTGCGTGCGTGCAGGAGGAGATTTGTGGGAGTGTTTGCGTCTTGGTTTGAGCGATGCGAGAAAGGCGAGCGTGTGGGTGTGTGAGGTTTGGGTGAGAGAGGGAGAGGACTGGGAGAGAGGCAGGTTCATGCGTTTGGCAGCGACGGCATTCTCCCAGCGTTTCCATCGATCTGAGCTGGATAGATAGAGATGGATGGCCCCGTGGATAGATGGATGGACGGAGAGAGAGAGAGAGAGAGAGAGAGAGAGAGAGAGAGAGAGAGAGAGAGAGAGAGAGAGTTACAGGAACGGGGAAAGGAGTAATTTATCTATTTTGTCGTCTCTCTCCCTCCTCTCCTCACTCTCTTTTTCTCTTTCCATTTGCACGTTCGTAGAAAGGAAAAAAATGTACCCAGACTTTATTCTCTCTCTCTCTCTCTCTCTCTCTCTCTCTCTCTCTCTCTCTCTCTCTCTCTCTCTCTCTGATAGTTTCTTGTCCCTTTAAATTTTTGAATTCTCTCCCTTTAACTCCTCTCTCTTTCTCTCTCTTAAATCTTCACTAGTGTACGCCTACGATCTCTCTCTCTCTCTCTCTCTCTCTCTCTCTCTCTCTCTCTCTCTCTCTCTCTCTCTCAACTTAATTGCCTTTCTTTCCTCCCTCTTCCTCACCCTCTCTTTCCTTCAGCATTCTTATTTATTGGCGTTTCCTCCAATTCTTCCCTTTCCTTACTTCTTTCCTTCCCTCTCACTCACTTCTGTACGCAGGAAACTCCATTACGTATATCCTTATCTTCATTTCTCTCTCTTCCTCTATTTCCTCTTCCCTTTTCCTCCTCCTGCTCCTTCTTCGCCTACTTCCACGCTAACGACTCTTCCTCTCTCTCTCTCTCTCTCTCTCTCTCTCTCTGTGTGTGTGTGTGTGTGTGTGTGTGTGTGTGTGTGTGTGTGTGTGTGTGTGTGTGTGTGTGTTTCTTTCTATCTTCCTTCCTTTCCTTCTTTCTTTATTTTTACTTTCATTAAGGAGGGAAGAATCAGCCCAATTAAAACTTTTTTGTGTGTGTTTGCCTCGAACTTTGAGAGAGAGAGAGAGAGAGAGAGAGAGAGAGAGAGAGAGAGAGAGAGAGAGAGAGAGAGAGAGAGAGAGAGAGAGAGAGAGAGAGAGATTCATTATCGGTTCCTGTTTATCCTGATACTACGAAATGTGGTGGTAGTGGTAGTGGTAGTGGTCGTGGTGATTATGGTAATGGTGATGGTGGTAATGGTGAGAGTAATGATGGTGGTGAAGGTGAAGATGGTGTATAATGATGATGAGTAGAGTAGTAGTAGTAGTAGTAGTAGTAGTAGTAGTAGTAGTAGTAGTAGTAGTAGTAGTAGTAGTAGTAGTAGCGATGTATGTCGTAGTGGTAATAATGGTGGTGGTGGTGGTGGTTGTGGTGGTAGCGTTGCCAGCAGCGATGATGGTAGAAAAATAATATCAATAATTATATCTTTGAACCTTATTCATCTCATATTTTTTCATTCCCAATATCCTATTATGAAAAACATTTTTATAGCCTAAAGGTACGACGAGAGAGAGAGAGAGAGAGAGAGAGAGAGAGAGAGAGAGAGAGAGAGAGAGAGAGAGAGAGAGAGAGAGAGAGAGAGAGAGCATATTCTAAATCATCTCATTCTATTCCCACGTTCATCTATGCAAAACTTACGATTGATGGGCACTACAGAAAGGACGCATGTGATTGGCCGCTACTTTAACTGAGGAGGCGGGGCTTGTTTTTCAAATGAGTCTGATCACACAGCTGAGGTTTGGCTAGTCTGTCTCTACAAACCCACAGCCAGAGCGGTGAATCATGTCAAGCCGAGTAAACAATTATTTTTAAACTGTAACTAAGGAAAAAAATGAGGTACTTACTTAATTACTTCATTATCTCACCGCAGGGCAATTAGAGGCACACTTCAGGCACTTTCACTTCACTCATGTCCACTTCAGTTCAGCCGACTCCACTAACTTACCTTCCATCACTATTTAATTCATTCATTCACCCTCACTTCACTTCACTTCACTTCACTTTTTATTTCACTTCATCCACTTTCACACTTTAACCTCACTTCACCCACTCACTCGCCATCTACCTTCACTTCACTCATTCGCAAGGGGTGTGGCGGCCTGCATATCCATAAAACTCTACGTAACTCATCCCCCTACATTCACTTCACTTCATCCACTCAACCTTTCACCTCCACTTCACGTCATTTCAACTACGCATTCACCTTCACTTTACTCACCCCCTCATCTTTACTTAACTTCACTTCACTCATCCCCATCTATTTTCATTTAATGCGCTCGCTCAACTAGCCCAGCTTCACTTCACTATTTCACTCACTTTCACCCCAGTTCTCCTAAGCAGCGAGGTAAGTACATACAGAATACTAGAACGACTTGTAAGGGTGAGGTCCATTGCCAACTACACACATTGAAAAAGATTACTTCATTGCCTCCCTCCTTGTGTTGGTAATCGATACTAATTTATTTCAATATTTGCAAAGAAAGAGAGGGAAAAGAGGTGAAATAGAACCAAACGAAAGAATAGGAAGAAAACCGAAATAACTGAATAAAAGGTACGGAGGAAAATGTAAGATAAACGACGCTTACATATTAGTTAATTAGCATTTAGAATATAGGCTAATTAATGCATGAGTTAAGTTTTTAATGTATTCTTCTTTTCATGTCTGTTTCGTCTCTCTCTCTCTCTCTCTCTCTCTCTCTCTCTCTCTCTCTCTCTCTCTCTCTCTCTCTCTCTCTCTCTCTCTCTCTCTCTCTTTAATACAAGTATTTTAAATCATCAAAGTTATTGATAGATTATTCAAATTACACGCGATGAAATGGTCGTAATATTGTTGAGAAATTTTTCAACTTCCATTAATCAAGAACTTTTTTTTCTATCGTGTCTACAGAGTGGGCTTTTTCGAGACGTTATAGACTGCAATACCGTAAATACATTCAAATGCAGTATTGATCATTATTTTGCCTTAAATTCTCGGTTAACGGCGTTTTTTTTTTTTTATGAGATTAAACCTCTTTGCCTCCAGGAAAGGAAATGAAAATGGAGGCATCCATGTCCTCCGTCGTGGATGCTTTTTTACGTGTCCTTACCCTGTGATAGCCTCAAGACTCCTGCTTTCTTTCTCTGTCTGTCAGTCTGTTTGTCTTCCTATCTATCAATGTATCTATTTCTATATTTCTTTTCGATTTTAAGTTTAAGCAATTTATTTATCATTTTCCTAACGAGGTCCGCCTCATATAACTCAGCCTGCTGCCTTTCCTTACTCAACAAAAGAATAGAAAAGATAAAGGAAAAGAGAGAAGGAAAATAATAGAAGCCAGCAAGAGAATAACAAAAGAAAGAAAATAGAAAAAAAAAGGACGATAAAGAAGAGCTCATTTTAACTAACCTTGGAAGTTACACACACACACACACACACACACACACACACACACACACACACACACACACACACACACACACACACACACACACACACACACACACACACACTCACACACTCTCTCTCTCTCTCTCTCTCTCTCTCTCTCTCTCTCTCTCTCTCTCTCTCTCTCTCTCTCTCTCATTCGTGTTTTCTTTACGGTTTCTGAGTAATATTCCAACCAAAGGAGCCTAATTACAAACATCGCTTTATTAACAACTCGAGAGAGAGAGAGAGAGAGAGAGAGAGAGAGAGAGAGAGAGAGAGAGAGAGAGAGAGAGAGAGAGAGAGAGAGAGAGAGAGAGAGAGAGAGAGAGAGATGGTTTCTATATTTTTTTTCCAAAAAACATGTTTATCAATATCTTTGAAAGGTGCAGAGACAACACTCACCTGAAAGACATGTAAGCGTCAAACAGAAGTGAATGAAGAGCGGCATGAAGTCATATTCCTCGCTATTCGTTCCGTTCAGCTCAATAAATGTCAGGAATCACGTCACTTATGCAATTAACAAAAGAAATATAGGAACTGTTTATATATATTTTTTTTTTACATGAGTTGTTGATTAAATTTGTCATAGTCAGTTTTACATATAGGTGTTAATAATGTATGGATTTTTTTTTTCCAGTATAGTCAGTGAGCGTGTCATGCAGCAGTGGAGATTATTATATATGTTTACGTATTTGTGTGAGAGTGCTAAAGGCCAAACAACAAACACTGGAAAATAAGTCTAATGATGGCACCACGCTCTTCAGGAAACACTCCAACCAAAGTAAGTGCTAAAAATGCAGTTGAAAAGTGTCTCGAAGCAAAATAACAAATGAAGACGATACGAAATAATCTTAGTCCGTAAATCTAGAAACTGAAAGGAAAAGTTACAAATTCAGAAGAAAGCGCAGATAAATTGATAGGGTGAGTTAGTTTTAACCGTACAGAAAAAAAAAATTGTTCTCAGCGGCACTTCTCTCCTGGTGCGTTATGAGTCAGTCTTTACAGCCCCGGAGCGCCTCGTTACATGCACGTTTCTCCCAAGCAGAGTCCGTCATACACTCCATAACGGCGGGACTGCAAGGTAAATTATTTTTGTTACGGGTGATAAATAGTAAATGCTTGGGTGGGCAGCGGTGGACCTGTTGAGCCGCTCGTCATCAGGTTTAGGAGGTGCATCACACCAAGTTAATAAGTCCCAAATGTTTCATGAAATTTATATATTTTCACCTGTAATGTGATTTATGGCAACAGTTACATGTCGCGTCAACATTTCGGGAACTCGGGACGCCCGCTAACACGAAAATTATGATTCATTCTGTTTAATACGTTCAGCATTCACTGGGCTAAATGATATCCATACTGAGCCGTGGATTACTCACACACACACACACACACACACACACACACACACACACACACACACACACACACACACACACACACACACACACACACACACACACACACATACACACGGAAAGCACTGATTAATTGACGGTAATGACAAACGGGATTTTACCTGATACACTAAAAGAAAAAAAACATATATATATATATATATATATATATATATATATATATATATATATATATATATATATATATATATATATATATATATATATATATATATATATATATATATATATATATATATATATATATATATATATATATATATATATATATATATATATATATATATATATATATATATATACATGCGAATTCCCAAGGTCTGTTACGCTGTTGATGGTGATTGATTTAATTATCGGCTCAGTTTGGAAGTGGTGGGCGGGAGTCCTTGTCTGCACCGAGACGTAGCTGGCACAAGCCGTCGAGGGAAACACGTATTCTAACACTCAGCACTCACCCCATAATGTCTACCTGACTGTTACACACTCGTGCCAAATCATTCTTTTGTTTCTGTAACATGGAAGAAGAGTTTTTCGTTTCTAATCAACGAAACAATTAACCATAACACAGAACCACCACCAGAATGATCACACACACACACACACACACACACACACACACACACACACACACACACACACACACACACACACACTCACTGACCCTCCCTCCCTTTTGCCTCACCTCCCTCAATGAGACAAGACAAGACAACCACGTCCACGCATTGCACCACCAATACCACTTCTCCATAAACGCGTACACACCGAAACCTGGGAAAGCCACGCAGCAATGAACCCATCACTGTCACATCAAAGCGCACGGAGACATGAGGACTTGAGCGCTGAAGCAATACGGATAACAGGTAAGCCGCATTCATTAATTGTTCGAATTTTGTGACGTATTTACAGTCCATCTGGTCAGTTTGTGGGAGATCTGAAGCGCAATCCCCGGGTCTTCATCACTTTGGATTGGAGCGCGTGGTATTTGTCTTAATATTGGCGAGTCTTGCGTCGGGATTAAGCGAGAATTGGAGGCGAGAGTAACGAATGCTGCATGAGAGAGAGAGAGAGAGAGAGAGAGAGAGAGAGAGAGAGAGAGAGAGAGAGAGAGAGAGAGAGAGAGAGAGAGAGAGAGAGAGAGAGAGAGAGAGAGAGAGAGAGAGAGAGATTTGCTTATCATCGGTATTGTCACATTCTATCTTCTCTCTTCTTTATTCTTCCTTCATCTATTAATTCTCTTCTTTCATACTCGTATAACTATTTCCGCAAGTCGAGAGAGAGAGAGAGAGAGAGAGAGAGAGAGAGAGAGAGAGAGAGAGAGAGAATCATGCAGTGCGTCAAGTGAAGTTTTTATTTTTTACCTCTTCCCTTTCCTCTGATCGTTCATTGGTAGCCTGTTTTTTTTTTTTCTTTCCTTTTGCAGTCACTTTTAACTCCCTAATCATCAACTAATTATTCGTCACCGTTTTTCTTAAATCACACTTTTTTTTTTCTTTCTTGCCCTCTATTCTTAATTTCCTCATCAGTGAAATTTCCCTTTTGATCTACTTTTTCTTTTTTCTCTTCCTCTTCGTGTTTCACCTCCTCCCCTTCCTCCTCCTCTTTGTCTGCCTTTTTCTCATCATCACCATTATCCTTACAACATCACTATTTTCTTTCTTTTTTTCCGCATCCATTACCTTCTCCACCCCTGCTCCTCCTCCTCCTCCTCCTCCTCCTCCTCCTCCTCCTCCTCCTCCTCCTCCTCCTCCTGGTCCTCCTGTTCCCTCGCCACTGCTAATGACGATACAGGATCTGGGAGTAAGTTTAATGAAAAGATTGATTGCCCATCGTTAAATCAGTGTTACAATGTGGAGGGACGGAGAAGGAAAGAGAGAGGAGGGTCTCTCTCTCTCTCTCTCTCTCTCTCTCTCTCTCTCTCTCTCTCTCTCTCTCTCTCTCTCTCTCTCTCTCTCTCTCTCTCTCTCTCTCTCTCTCTCTCTCTCTCTCTCTCTCTCCCTCTCAACAATGGGAGTAGTAAAAATGAATGAATCAGTATGTTATAGAAAGATGATAATTTTATTTACAAGAAAGAATTGATTTGTTTAGTATAATCAGGAATAGAAACACCAACACACCTGTAGATAAAGTAAAAATGAGAGGAAAATAATTGAAATAAAAGTAAAGGAATGATAGGAGGAAGGAAAGGAAGGAAGGAAGGAAGGAAGGAAGGAAGGAAGGAAGGAATGATGGCAGAAAGGAAGGAAAGGAGAAAAAGAAAAAAGGAAGCGAAAGAAGGAAGGAAGGGAAGGAAGTAAGGAAGGAAGGAAGGAAGGAAAGAGAGAAAGAAAAAAGGGAAGAAGGAAGAGAGGGAGGGAGGGAGGGAGGGAGGAAGAGAACGAGGGAGATAAAAGAGACAGGGAGAAATACAGAGAGGTAAAAAGGTTCGAACGAATGGAGGAAAAAAGAATCTATAAAAATATAAAAATAAATAAAATCAACAAAGAGAAAGAATGATTAGTGAAAATAGAAAAAAAAAGAATTGCAGAGGGAAAGTTGAAGTTAAGTGAAATTTAGAAAAAACGGAGAAGGTGGAAAGGAAGGAAGGAGGGAAGGAAAAAAAAAAAAATATATATATATAGATACGTAAAGTGAAGAAACAAAAGACAAGAAAAATGAAAGAAGAGAAAAAAAGACAGAAACAGAAATAAAGAAAGAAAACAAAACAAACCAAATAAATGAACAAATTAAAGAAAACATAATAAAAAAAAATCATGAAGAAAAAAGTAAGAAAAAAAAACAAAGAAAAAAATATAAATACAAAACAACGAATGAACGAAAAAGAATAAAAAAAAAAGAAAAATCAAACAAAATTGAATAAACGAGCGTAGCGTACTTTAGGCTCTTCTTCTCTCTCTCTCTCTCTCTCTCTCTCTCTCTCTCTCTCTCTCTCTCTCTCTCTCTCTCTCTCTCTCTCTCTCTCTCTCTCTCTCTCTCTCTCTCTCTCCTTTGCTTTAGTTAGTCAATCTCATCACACACAATAAAACAAATAAATAAATAAATATAAGCATCTAAAACCCTTCATATTTTTCCTCTTAATCCTTACACACCTAGACAATTTTTTTTTTTTCCTCCTTAATACCTACAACTTTTCAGACAATAGTTTTCTTCTGGACTCTCGTAAATATTTGTGTAGCTTCAAAGGTCAAAAATTACCTTCAGTTTTGCTTTTTTTTCATTTGAGTCACTATATGTCTCCATATAAAGTTTTTACAGTGCTAGAATAAAAAAAAAAAAGGAGAAGAAGAAGAAAAGGGAGAAAGAGAAGGAAAAGGAGAAGGAAAAGGAAAAGGAGAATGGAGAAGGTAAAGCAGAAAGAAAAGGAAACGGAGAAGCAGAAGCAGAAGCAGAAGCAAAAGGAAGAAGGAAGAAGAAGAGAAGAAGAAGAAGAAGGAAGAAGAAGAAGAAGAAGAAGAAGAAGAAGAAGAAGAAGAAGAAGAAGAAGAAGAAGAAGAAGAAGAAGAAGAAGAAGAAGAAGAAGAAGAAGAAGAAGAAGAAGAAGAAGAAGAAGAAGAAGAAGAAGAAGAAAAAGAAGAAGAAGAAGAAATGCAAGTGAAAGAAGGGAAAACAAACTTCCATAAACCCAAACCCAACACAACACCCCACACACACACAACACAACACAACACTACACAGCACATCACAACACATCACAACACAACACAACACAACACAACACAACACAACACAACACAACACAACACAACACAGCATATCAAACCACACAACACAACACAACACATCACAACACATCAGAACACAACACAACACTGCACAGAACATCACTAAACATCACAACACAACACAACACAACACAACACACACACAACACAACACAACACATCACAACACAACACAACACAACACACAAACAATAGAAACACAAAAAAACATATAAACAGAAGCCAATGTTTTGTTTTTCCAGTTTATCATTTTATCGCCTTTTTCTATACCTCCCCCACCTTTAAATCTTGGCCAAAATGTACCACCGGGACCCGCATCCTTCCCCGGGCTCATTTTTCTTCCCCTTCTCCTTTTAACACCTGTGTCTGAAGGAGAGGGGATGGGGAGGGTATAGGTAAGTGGAGGATCAGAGGAAGGATTGGAAAGAGGGCGGTAGATAAGTGCTAATATGGGAAGGAGGAGGAAAAGAAGGAGGACGAGGAGGAACAGTAGGAGGAAGAGGAGGAGGAGGAACGGTTGAAATGGTGATGTGAAGTGGTGAAGAATCATGGCGTTCTGTGGTGGTGGTGGTGGTGGTGGTGGTGGTGGGGGAAAGATGGATGAGGTTTGTATTATGTTCATTGTTTTTCTTCCTCCATTTCAAGCAAGAGGTGGTAAGTGGAGGAGGAGGAGGAGGAGGAGGAGGAGGAGGAGGAGGAGGAGGAGGAGGAGGAGGAGGAGGAGGAGGAGGAGGAGGAGGAGGAGGAGGAGGAGATGGTGGTGGAGGAAGAGGAGGGAGAGGAGGATCAAGAGGAGGAGAACAGAACCCAATAAAGAAAGGAAGGGATGAAAGACTTAGGAAAAAAAGGAGGAAGAGGAGGAGGATATCATGGTTGTCCTGTCTTCGAGAATAAGAAAAAAAGTAATTTGTCGAACGTGTTAAGCGACATGATGCAATTATGACAATTTTTCATCCTTATATCAACAATTTTCCTGCACGTCCTGAATTTCGGCAAACGCAAGCGCAAACACACACACACACACACACACACACACACACACACACACACACACACACACACACACACACACATTCACCCTGTCACTTCCTTGCTTGTAAAATTTTATATCACTGCTTCGTGAGGGAAAAGATGCTTTTTTTACGACTCTCTCTCTCTCTCTCTCTCTCTCTCTCTCTCTCTCTCTCTCTCTCTCTCTCTCTCTCCCTCCCAGGTGTCTCCAAGTGGCTGTATCTCTTTCCCGATAAGACAACAATTCCACGCACTCTGCAATGGTCGACCTCCTTTTGTTTTTCCCACCTGGCCTCGACTCAAGCACGGCACCTGGTCACCTCATGAATAAAACTGGCCTGGCTTACTTGAGATTCCGCTCTTGTCTCTTTCTCGCGGCAGCATTTATCCCCTTTTTTTTGTTGTTGTAGTCCTTTCTTATTTATTTTAGTGCTGCTTGTAATTACGCTTTACGATTACTCCTCCTATTACTCTATCCACTGTCCCTGCTACTACCACGATTACTAACATCACGACCACCATTACTACCACTGTATAATCTGGAAAGTACAAAAAAAACTCCATTTGTAGGATGTTTTGGAGTCCTCGACCTGAATAAACTTAGCGTCTTACTTTTTTTCGGCTTTTCAGTTTTGTGAGAGGCAGCAGCGGCGGCATTAGCGAGCTTATTTCTGTACCCTAATGGCGTTGTTTTGTAGCCGAGTAGCCGGTGGCGCTCAGACTGAAGACGGTAAACACGGTATGAGAGGAGGGATCATATAAGTTTTTCCTCCTTCAGGCTCTAACCCTCTTTTTGTATTGATCTTTTTTTTTTCTTTACCTATTTATTTTTTCTTTCATTTTTTTCGCGTGGTGAAGTACGTTTGTTTTACGTATCTAGTGCTAGATTGCCTTTAACCACTTCAATACTGGGACACAATTTCACCTTGAGATTTGTGTACGATTAGATCATTTTATTATTGGTCAGAGTCTTCGTTATTGTAATCCTTTTATGAGTTTCTGAAGCTATATAAAATCACCAAATAGTAAGCAGAATGAATATGGAAACGCGTCATCCAACATCGTCACAGACAGAATATTAAGTGATATGTACAGACACCTCCCTAGTTGATGAAACAGCCTTCCTACTCTTACTTTTACCCTGAGCTACATGTCAACTCAAGGGATTTTAATAGGTATGACTGGCCAGGAGTCGTGACGTATATTAAGCCACACCTACTTCTTCAACCACGCTTCATCTCCCATCCTTATTCCCTTCTTGATTTTACGTTTTTCATGCAACACTGTGTCATCAGGTACGATACCAACTGTACATACGTCAATTACTGGAAAATAGAATGAGTTAGTGTTAATGTATCCAGTGTTGGGTAGTGTTAATTTAGCTTAGCGGTCATCATTTGAGAGGATACACGAGGACTACACTGCAAGATAGCACTGGGTTTCGATACGTATGCTCTACACGGCACCACAGCAACACGGCACCAAGGCAGCAAGGAACCACAGCCCCCACAATAACTGCTCGCTTCTAATGCCCTCCATCGGGATATGAAATGGACCAGAGATACGAACTTATACATAATGGAGTGCACTGAGACGGCCATGATGAAGCTTTTTGTTATAATGCCGAAAAAAACGTTTTCATCTATGTACTATTGTGTGAAACGTGGAACCATGAGTGTACTTTTTCTATTGCATTTTTTTTTTTTTACCTAAAGATTGTTACTATGTTAGTGTACAAACTCTATTTTTTTTTTTCACCTATGTACTATTGAGAAATTCTAACTCTGATATAAGCCTTTTTTTTTTTTTTTTTTTTTTACATGAACATTGACACTTTTCTATCCTGGCATACAAACTTATCTTTTTTTTTATGTATGTACTATTAGAAAAAATAACTAACCTGGTATAAGGCTGACTGATAAAAAGCAAAAATGTGTGAATATTTTTTTTACCTGAAGATTAACACATTTCTGGGCTATCAAAATATTTCACCAATTTTTACTTTTTCCATGCATTCCTTATACCAAGTTCTATTTTTTCATTTTTTTTAATAGTACCTTCATCTTACCTTTTTTTCTTTTAACACTACCAGTTGATCACTCGCCTGTCCACCTGCCTATCAGCCTCCCTACGCATATGTCTTTCTTTCTGCCTCGATGTCTGCCTGTCAATTTCTCTCCCTCCTCCCGTCTATCATCTTGTCCCTCGGTTCATATAAATTCCTGCAAACAGTCCATATGTTTGTCTGACCATCTGAATGTCTAAGTCCTTGTTAGTCTGTTTGTATTTATTTCTATCTACTTACTGTATTTTTGGCATGTCCATCCGTCAACGAAAACAGACTCCACTGATGAAACTACATTAGCCTGTCTGTGGAGACGTAATAAAAAAAAAACTGCTTGCCTGCATCTTTTTCTGTTTGTCTATCTGTATGTCCGAATTCCTAGAAATCCATTTGTTAATCTACTAATTCATTTTTACCTGCTCTTCTCCGCCATGCTTCTCTATTTGTCTGTTTCTGTCTGTCTTTACCAACTTTCCTCACTATCTATATGTCTATCTATCCGTCTACATGCTTCAATTTCCCCCTGTCTGGATAAATATGTCTATCAAACCATCTCAATCTGCTTGTATATCTCGTTATCTGGGCAAATGCACTATCTGTCTATTTACCAATCTACCTCCTTACATTTCTCCTTGTCCGTCTATCTATCTATCTACCCGTCTACTTTCTTTCATTTCTCCCTGACTGGCTAACTCTTTCCTATCTGATCGTCTATCTCCTTACATTTCTCCTTGTCCGTCTAACTATTTATCTTTCTACTCTACTTTCTTTCATTTCTCCCTGACTGGCTAACTCTCTATCTATCTACACGTCTATCTCCTTATATTTCTCCCTTCCAGACTAGTTATCTGTCCACCCTATTACGTTTCAGCCACGAGGTTACATTACCATTACAAGTCCCGCCAATCATCACCTCAGACAAGCTTCAAAGACGCTGAGGATGGACGGACTCGTTGCACTGACGTAAGAAAACAAAAACCACAAGAGCACCTCCATAAATATCAATCACTGGTATAAGTAGGAATGAGAGGCATTGGGGAGTCGTTCAACAAATACACAGCACCAGGCAATATGTTAAAACGAGATTCTGATTGATGCGGTGAGGGAAATATACAGAACAATTGGTAAGACGTGAGAGGGAAGCGCGCCTGTGGATTTGTATTCAGTAAAGGAGAGGAGAGGAGGAAGAAAAAAAAAAAGGAAGGGCGGGTAAGGATAGATTGAAGAGCTGGAGTTATGTGGGGAAATAAAGGAAGAAATAAACATGGAGAGGAGAAAGAGAGGGAGAATAGAATGATGGGTGGAAGAGACAGGAAAGATGAAGGAAGGAAGAAAGGAAGGAAGAAGGAAAGATTATATAAAGTGAAGGGATGGAAGAAAAGGGGAAATGATGATGGAGAAGAGAAAAGAGAAAGGGATACTCTTAATTGCAGAAATGGAGAAAAGCGATGGAAATCAGAGAGAGAGAGAGAGAGAGAGAGAGAGAGAGAGAGAGAGAGAGAGAGAGAGAGAGAGAGAGAGAGAGAGAGAGAGAGAGAGAGAGAGAGAGAGAGAGAGAGAGAGAGAGAGAGAGAGAGAGAGAGAGAGAGAGAGAGAGAGAGAGAGACAGAGAAAGACAGACAGACACACAGACAGGAAAAAATCACGTACACAAAACATAAACAAAAAAATATATGAACGAAGGGAAGGTCGACGGACGAAAAAAAGAAATTGATAACCTAATCTCTTCTCACACCTCCCCCTTTGCACACACACACACACACACACACACACACACACACACACACACACACACACACACACACCTGGACCACTCACACCTGCAATTACGTACTGAAGCCACACCTGGGAACGTGCCTGGACTTGAGAGATTAAACTGATTGCCTCTCCGCCGCCTGCTGGGGTGTCGAATGAAGAAAACAGAGAGAGAGAGAGAGAGAGAGAGAGAGAGAGAGAGAGAGAGAGAGAGAGAGAGAGAGAGAGAGAGAGAGAGAGAGAGAGAGAGAGAGAGAGAATGCGGATAAATGCTGCTCCGTATCAAAATTCCACAGCAGGTGTTTCATTACAATCCTGCACGTGATGTTAAGGTGTGGGGTTCAATTGGTGCGGGGTTCAAGTGGTCAGATTTCGAAGAGTGCAGTGGGAAGATACATATGTTGAATGTTCAGTGGTTTAGTAGAGAAAGGAATGGGAAAGTTGGAAGTGCTTTGTTCTTATAATGGTGGAATGAACAGAGATGAGAAGATGTATTTTCTATTATTTTGTTATTTCGAGTCGTTTCGTGAACAATGTGTATATGATGGCTTAAAAACACACCATTTCGAATTTCTTATGGATATTTCACATATACAGGCACACACACACGCACGCACGTACACACACACACACACACACACACACACACACACACACACACACACACACACACACACACACACACACACACACACACACACACACACACACACACACACACACACACACACACACACACACACACACACACACACACACACACACACACACACACACACAAAAAACACACACACACACACAAAAAAAAAAAAAAAAGGGACAGGTTAATAATCTACACGTTGTTTTTTTTTCTCTTGTTAATTTTTTGTACATCTTTTATAGTTCCTTGCACTAACTTTATTGAGGACTTGGCATATCTGTACTTGGCATATACTGTGTACCTCAACTGGCCTGGTCTTCTCCAGTTCTCTCGTTTCCTGGTAACTTTCCTATACAGTGTTCATTATGTATAACCTTCCGTGACACTTCATCATTGCTTCATACAAGGGATCACCGGAAAAAAAACACCACAAATTCATAAACGTTTCCCACTTCCAATACGTCCCTCCCGAAACACGTGAGCTATTAATGAAGGAAGAGAAAAATAATGAAAATGAAAATGAAAATGGACCCGTTGAAAATTGCTGTCTCCAACTACAAACCTAACGAATAAAACCCTTAGCATGTAAAAGGAATCGTGGAAAAGATGTCCAAATACCCACCTTTTCAAATGCCATAGTCTCTGTTCATGGTTGCAGAGATCTAGCGAATTCAAAACCGGTCCATCTTTTTGAAATATGTACTTGGCTTCGAACTGGTAGTGGGAAATCTAGACATGGATGCAGGAAGGGCGGCCTGCAGTGATGGACAAGGGTTGGCGAGGGGAGAGAGGAGAACCTGTGGCGTGTTGACTAGAGCGAGGGGAAGAGATGGAAGGAGGAAAAGGAAGAGGAAGAAGAGAAGGAGGAGGAGGAGGACGAGGACACCCAACAGCCTTCCTTTATTGGTTTTCTTTGGGACGAATGTTGAAAGAAAAGTTTAGAGACAAGTAATTAATTGTTTTCAGGGGGTTGAGGCAACACATCACGGAAGATTGTCTTGGTGTTGCTACAATTTGTGATTTCAAAGATGGAGCAAAAGAAATAGTGTGTTAAGGTGGTAGCGCTTGCACGTGTAGGTAAGGTAAGTCCCAGAGGGCACAAGAAACAGTGTTAAAGGTACTGTGGATTAAAAGTAAATCTGTTGCTGGTTCGAGAGCAAAGTGATGAGTGAATAAAGAGAGACGCGCGTGACGTGACTAGAATCCCATCAAACAAAAGAGGGACAAAGACCTTCTTACTCTAAAATACATAAAAAATCAAAACTAATAATAATAATAATAATAATAATAATAATAATAATAATAATAATAATAATAATAATAATAATAATGATAAGAGAAAATAAAAGATAAACATACAAAAATAGAAAAACATTAGCTTAGTGTCAGAGTGAAGCTATTTTTTTTTTCTTTCCTTTAGTTTTCCCCTGAACGTGACTTGTGAGAGGAGACGATGACAGGCGGGGATTCCATGGCAAGAAGAAGCGTGTTTTCTTTATTCTTTTCTGGAAGTGTGGTTCGTTTAATTTTGGGTCGTGATGAAGCTGGCAAAAATCAATGAAAAAAAAGGGGTGGAAACTGAAATCCTGCTTTAAAATACAAAGATATCTTTCCTGCAAGCACGCACACGCACGAGAACACACACACACACACACACACACACACACACACACACACACACACACACACACACACACACACACACACACACACACAGACACACACGGAAGAGTTTTGCTTTCTTTACACGAGCCAATCAAGGACTACACAAAATACAACAAACACAAGAGAAGATAGTGTTGCTATACGTGGTGTATCTGAAGAATCTAACTTTTCACTTCCCTCATGAAAAAAGACAAAAAGCTGCTCGCGCTTCGGTGCATTCCTGCGTGCCGTGTTTCCACCAGCAATGGACTCGCCCGCCAACAAGCAACAGGTCAACACACTGGCCACAGACACTGCCAGTCGCTTATGGCTCGATCAGCGGCACTCGTGTTTAGCTGTGGTTGAATCTGGGCTCGAATTCGGATTATTCTTTACAAGTATTTGGTATTTTTCCTTCTTTCTTTCTAATATTGATCTCTTGAAAAAAAAATACAAATAGATAAACAGAAAAAAAACATGGCTTAATTACAAGACCCATTCCAAAGGAAAGTAGATAAATATTGGTCAAAACGAAAAGGAAGAATAAGTGGTAATTACAAAGCTTATCTAAAAAAAATACAAATAGATGATTAATACATACAGAAGAAGAACACGGATTAACGAGTCATATATACAAAAACTTTAGAAATAAAACAAAGAAGAGGAAGAACAAGGGGTAAGAACGAGTCCCATCTAAATAGAGCATTAACTAACGTGGAGGTGTTAGAAACGTAAGAGGGCATGGTGGATAGGGGGAAGGTTAGACATGACGATTGCTACCACCTTAAGTGTTTGTCTCTTTCTGATTATGCTCAACCATTTCTCATTTTATCAATACTACTACTGAATGTCCCAGCAATGCCTAGAGACTTGTTATAATTCGTCGAGATAAGATTAATACTAGCCAGCCAAAAATATATATCACGAGGAGAAAATATATAGAGTGATTAATAAATAAAAAGAGAAATAGATAAATATATAAGGAAAATAATAAATGAAAATACAAGGGAAAAAAATTAATCTACAATAACACAATGATACACACGCACCAACTAAAATAAGAACAATGTAAAAAAATGTTAAACAAAAAAGAAAGAAAAATATGTAATACACAGCAAAAATAATTAATGAAAACAGATTAATGCAGCGCTGCGCACACACAAAAGAGGAAAATATATGAAAAAGAGTGACAAAGGAAAAATAAAAAGAAAAAGGAATGAAAAATTGGAATTCGTTAAACATTAATGACCAGAAGCCGCCAAAGTGGTGACACCTGGTGGTGGTGGTGGTGGTGGTGGTGGTGGTGGTGGTGGTAGTGGTGGAAGTGGTAGTGGTGGTGGTTGTGGTAAAATGAAACTCGTGATAATGATGGTGATGATATTATTCTTGTTTATGAAAATGATGACGGTAATGAGAATCGTGGTGTTGATAGTGCTAATATTGTTGCTCTTGTTGATGATAGTGATGATAATAAGACCTGCTGTGATGGTGTAGTTCATGTTAACAATGATAATAGCAATAATGACAATAGTGTTAATAGTAGTTATGATGGTGATGATGATGGTAATAATAATAATAATAATAATAATAATAATAATAATAATAATAATAATAATAATATGGTGATAATAATAATAATAATAATAATAATAATAATAATAATAATGATAATAATAATAATAATAATAATAATAATAATAATAATAATAATAATAATAATAATAATATGATAATGATATAATGATAATAATAATATTAATAATAATAATAATGATTACTATAAGGATAATAATAATAATAATAATAATAATAATAATAATAATAATAATAATAATAATAATAATAATAATAATAAATAATAATAATAATAATAATATTAACAACAACAATAAAAGAGATGATATTGTAAGAATCGATAATAATGACGACGATGAAAGATGATGATGATGATGATGATGATGAAGAAAATCATTAATAATAGTGACGATGCTATTAATGATGACACTAGTAACAGTAATGATGACATCGATGTGGTTTTAAAAATTTTAGTTCTCACGCCTCCGTAATTACAGCACCATAATCCATTACAGCCACTTTATATTTAAGGCTACGCTCTCACGCCATCCGTCTCACTGTCACACGGGAAAAATGATGACGTATACCCACATTAAAGTCTCCACTGCATCTGCTACTTCCTGGATCACCGTCTTTAGGAATAATCATAGTCTATCTTTTTATCGTTTATTTTTATTTATTTATC
The DNA here is from genome assembly GCF_017591435.1 of Portunus trituberculatus. Lineage (NCBI taxonomy): Eukaryota > Metazoa > Arthropoda > Malacostraca > Decapoda > Portunidae > Portunus > Portunus trituberculatus. Next base: position 23,655,820 of record NC_059297.1, read on the forward strand.
TATTTTTTTTTTTTTTTTTGTGTGTGTGTGAGGAAAAGTCAAGGGAAATTGATTGAAAGACGAAGGGAAGAGGGAAGTGACTAGGAAATACCTCGTGCGGTGCTGGAAGAACTAAGATCATAAGGCATCGGGTTATAAAAGTACGTAAAAATGTTAGTAATGTTAAAATGAACGTTAAAAGTACTAAAAATATAGTTCAAATGAAAAAATAACAACGAAATCTACAGTGAAATAATACAGAGCACAAAAGAAAATCGCGATTAAAAACTACATTCAAATTATGCAGCCTTATTGAATGTATTAATAGCAAGAGAGGGCCACAGGGTACTCAAGGCCGGGTGAGACCATCGCAAAGAAAATGGGAAGCGAATGATAACCGTAATAACATGAATCAATCAACAACTAGCGACAAACACACAAGTAGTAGCCGTCTTCTGAAAGTGACATCGCCCACAGTTGGTCCCAAGAGAGAACAGGTACCCAGGAAGCCAGAAAGAGATCTCCAATAGGACACAGGATACTGAACAGCTCTCACAGATTATTGCACGCTCACCTATGCAATTATGTGACACCTCAGCTCTGCGTTAATCACCACTCACTCACTCACTACTGTTTCCTACGCTTCCCAGAGAGAGAGAGAGAGAGAGAGAGAGAGAGAGAGAGAGAGAGAGAGAGAGAGAGAGAGAGAGAAAGAAAGAAAGGGAAGGAGAACACGCTATTGAATATTTTAAAATCTCAACTACTGCACCATTAAATGCAGCCATTTTTCTGACGCCTCTTTGTAAATACTTTGACACGCCCATCCATCTTCTTCCTCGTGTGTGTGTGTGTGTGTGTGTGTGTGTGTGTGTGTGTGTGTGTGTGTGTGTGTGTGTGTGTGTGTGTGTGTGTGTTGTTACGACCCTAGAGAAGCCTGACTAAGTCCCTTTAAGTCACTGGGTACTTGTCACTGGTTAAGTTAAATTGCTCTGAATAAGTACAAAAATTAAGATAAAGAAATAAAGAGTGATTAGGCTACAATGCAACGGTTCTTAACGCAAATGGCTTCTCAAAGGGTGTAAGAGGACTGAAAAAAAATAATAATAATAAGGAAAGATTAAGAAAAGTGATTTGAATCCTTAACATAATCTATTTAGCAAAAAAGAACAAAGTTAACTTAACAAAAATAAAAATAAAATTAAGATTAAGGCCCGTAGGATAGTTAAGAGTTAATCACATCTAAATAAAGAAAATAATGGCAATCACAAAAATATAATACCCCAAAAATATGATAAATCAGAAATAAGTTTAGCCTAACTGCTTAACACTGGAATTATAAGCCACCTGTGGGGCATCAACCCACCAGCAGCACACAAATCACAAACACAAAAGAAATAACTCAACACCAAGAAATATAATAATGAAGCTGCTCAAGGATGAAAAAGTATTATACGAGACCACAAAATAAGTAAATACAACACTTATTAGAGGCAATAAGTAAATAATTCCACCACACACTTGCCCTCCCCTCTGGCTGGTACACACAATAATAAATAAATCACTACAAATATTACGATTGCCAGGTGATATAACCAAAATAACACCCAAAATCTCTCTTGGCTATACCCATAAAATGGCCGACAGCGCCTCAAGCGCTGGACAAAGATAGTCACCAAAATATATGTTTAAACACCCAAACACACAAAATATTCAAGCGTCACTAAACACAGTGACTATATAAGTGTCAAAGAGAATCAGAATCCTAGCATCAGACCACAAGAAATAAGATACTCAGCCAGACAAAAGGTAAGGGGAGCGGAGAGCGGCGGGGCAGGTGCTTCCTCAGGGCACCCTCTATAGTCTGCCTGGCGTCGGTTCACACGCCTTTGTCCGAGGGGAAAACATAACATCACATGATGTAATCTGAACACCCATTGGTTAAACGCTTTACATCTCCCAGAGGGCGTTAACCTCAAACGAATTGATTGGGTCCGGCACGATCGCCTTCCCTCTCACAAAGCAATAACAAAGATGACGTCACGACACTCTAGAATCTCCGATGGCCAGCCGCTTCACACAAAAACATACAAGTACAGTAATAGAGAGAGAGAGAGAGAGAGAGAGAGAGAGAGAGAGAGAGAGAGAGAGAGAGAGAGAGAGAGAGAGAGAGAGAGAGAGAGAGAGAGAGAGAGAGAGAGAGAGAGAGAGAGAGAGAGAGAGAGAGAGAGAGAGAGAGAGACTAAGACCAAGAAAAGATAATCACAATGTCTTTTCTATCCTGCTCACCCATATTTGTCCTGTGCACTCCCCTTCTCCCATATGATACGTCAGGAAAACGATACGTGATATAAAGGAGTAGGAAATGAACCGTTAAACTCGTGGTAACTAGAATCCAACATGTAAGAAGCAGGATTGGCATGACAAGAACACGTGATAAGGAGTTGGGAATGGAGTACGATTACCAATGATGAGAGATAAAAAGATATGAGAAATAAAGGAGAATGAGAGGAAGAGTGAGAGAACATACAGCACCTCCCTCACCTGTTCACAAGCGTGTAGGAATCGTTCATTGGAGATGTGCACCGCCACTTCAAACGTGCTCCAGAATGTGATTTTATCCATGTGGCAAAGCAACAGCCGGAGCAAGGAGGAGATGCATCACTCACTCGCACAACCAACACCTCCCTTTCTGTCTCTCTCCTGCCCTCCGTCTCCGTCTCAATATATCCACTTCTCCATGCCCTGCTTCTTCTAGAACTAAAGGCATCACCCTAACACTGCCTTCTGTCTCCAGTTATCCACAAACATATATCATCTTTGTCTCTCGTGCCTCCTTCCCTTCCCTGATTTGCGATCAGTGCCCGTCTGCTCACTATTTGTTATATCTCTACCACACTTCCCCTCCACCACCATTACTATCACCACCAACACCATCACTTCCACCACGCACCTATACTTAACCAAAACACACGAGCAGAAAAAAGTCATAACAGCTTCTTACATAAAGACAATTATAATATTTCAGTACAAAAATGTCAGTAATTGCAAACAGATGAAATTAATTCCTCCGATCTTAACCTATCGTTTATCCTTCATTCCCCACCTTTCTTCCAAACCACGGAACACATGCATTCACACATACACTCACCTCCGTGGCCAGGCTGACGGCGGTGGGTATACGGAACGCATAGAGGACATTGAGGGCCACGTGCAAGCTGGGCAGATGCCTCAGCCCGCAGTACAGGTGGTGCATCAGCCAGTGCGTCGCCTTGTAGTCACCAGTTACGTGTATCTCATTTGAATCGGACCAGTCTTGGCTCAGCTTCTGTTGTAACACCGGTGAGTGCATAGCCAGTATTGTACGATGAACCTGTGTGTTGTGTCCATAAGGGGACATTCAGAAGCCATCCTAGACCTTTCAAAGTGACGGAACGAAATGACGGGGGAAGGGGAGGGAGAATAAATACTGGAGTGACAAAAAAAAAAAAAAAAACATGATAAATTCGAGTAAAAATCCTCAGTTCAAGCAACAATTTACTTAATCAAGACTAAACTAATAAAAAAGACTAAAGAAGATGAAAGGTAACACAAAACTGACGATTGTAAAGGAAGAGGTGAAGCAATGAAAATGTAAAGCAAGGAAACCGAAGCCTTGAGACGATATTCCCACACGCTACATCTCATTAGTCAAGTTCTCGCAGTTTCTCTTACAGACAGAATATTCTTTGTCGCCCAACCACCGCTAGAACTGAACACCCAGTAACATCAGAAGCTCGTATTTAGAAGCGCTTTGCTCTCTCAACACGACAATTTTCCAAGGCCACAGAGACGACTAGCCAGATTATTATCAAGACCATTTCTCCTTCTAATAGACTAGAAATCTTGCCAATCCATCACCAAAACAAAACAAAAATTACCCCTTAACACACGAGTATCCTCACCTAGAGCCTTTGGAAAGCAGTGATGGGAAGACGGCAAAGCGTTTGAGAATACAGGACTTACTACAGAAAAACAGGAAACGAGATGGGCGCTGGAATGTAGAGAAATATGACTCGAGACCAAGAAGGAAGTGAAGCGGCGGTGGTTGGTGGCTGAGATGAGGGGGACGACAGCAAGGAGATCGGGTGAAGGTGGTGAAGATGTTTTGACAAGGGAGGCGACGGAGGGTAACGAAGTGGTGACAAGAGAAATGAAGAGGTGGAGAGAGACCTGAGAAGGCGAGGAAATGGTGAGGGAATGAGAGGAGAGAGGAGGAGAGAGGAGGAGGAGGAGGAGGAAGAGGAAGAGGAAGAGGAGGAGGAGGAGGAGGAGGAGGAGGAGGAGGAGGAGGAGGAGGAGGAGGAGGAAGCAAGAGAGAGAGGACGAGTGAGAAATTATAATGAGGACGCAGTGAAGGGAGATTAAATATACCAATACGGTAAGAGAGAGAGAGAGAGAGAGAGAGAGAGAGAGAGAGAGAGAGAGAGAGAGAGAGAGAGAGAGAGAGAGAGAGAGAGAGAGAGAGAGAGAGAGAGAGAGAGAGAGAGAGAGAGAGAGAGAGAGAGAGAGAGAGAGAGAGAGAGAGAGAGAGAGAGAAACAAAAATAAAGGAAAACAAACAAGACAAACACAGACTGACGGGATCTGAAAGTGAATAGCCATCAGGGTTTCAAAATCACTTGTTATTATATTGGCGGTGAAACTATAATAAAAAAACTTTCAAATAAAATACACTTATAATGTTTCCTTTGGTCATTTAAAGCTACTATTAACCATGTAATGAAAAATGCGAGTTTTCTTTACTTATTATAATCCAGTATAAAACAAAGAAGAGACAGGAAAGAGACAGACAGACAGACAAAGAAATGGAGAAAGAAATGAAAAGAAAGGAAGAGCAATATATGGGAAAATAAAGCGATTAATTTCAATAGATAACGAAATAGAAAAAAAAACGAAAAAGTGTTAAGGAAGAGAGAAATAAGAGAAGGCTGAGGAGGAAAAAGCGTGTTGACGAGAGGAGGTGGTTTGGAAGGCAGCTGACACGGGTTGGCGGAAGATTGACAAGGAGAGGAGGCGATGGGGAAAGCTGTAGGTAGGCAGAGGAAGGGTGGCGAGGGAAGGCAAGGCGAATGGAGGAGGCTACAGGCAAGTAAAGATTTCGACATGAAAGGAAAAGGAACACACACACAAAAACACACACACAAAAACACACACAAAAACACTTTCTCTTAAACAAAGTTTCACAACACACCTTGAGATCAGAACTGCCATCTTCGAAAGTCAGAATCAAGTCAGAATTGAACCCCGAGGAGAGGAGGCGGCAGGAGGGCAGGATGAGAGACAACAAGCAGGCCTCCTCATCTTCCACGGCAGCAGAATGGGCTGCGCAGCTTGGGCTAAACTGATAGTGCGGGGTGGGAGGGATGGACCAGCTGGTACTAGGATGTGGTGGTGTGGTGAGCGCGCTTTCCTGGTGGTGGTGGGTTTTATTCCTGTTGTTGTTGTTGTTGTTGTTGTTGTTGTTGTTGTTGTTGTTGGTGGTGGTGGTGGTGGTGGTGGTGGTGGTGGTGGTGGATCGTGAGGGTGGCACATGCGTCGGTTCTACTCGATATGTTCCTCAGGTGTCTATGAAGTTTAAAAGAGTTCATTTTCAGAGTTAAAAGTAGTTCGATTCTTATTTCCTATTTTAATAATCCTAAGTCGAGTATTGGTATTTTCATTGATTGATTGTAGAACTTTTGTTATTTAAATCTTTTTGTAATTTATTGTAAAACAATGGTCAATAAACAACTACTACTATTACTGCTACTACTACTATTGCTATTACTAGTAGCTACTACTACTACTACTACTACTACTACTATTATTACTAGTAGTAGCTACTAATACTACTACTACTACTACTACTACTACTACTACTACTACTACTACTACTACTACTTTAGTACTGAGAGAGAGAGACAGAGAGAGAGACACAGAGACACAGAAACAGACACAGAGACACAAAGAGAGACACAAAGAGAGACACAGAGAGAGACACAGAGAGACAGAGAGACAGACAGAGAGACAGAGACAGAGAGAGACCACAACTTTCCGACAGACAGACAGAGACAGACAGAGAAGAGAAAGAGACAGGGACAGAGACCACAATTTTCCGAGAATAAAAAAAAAAAAGGAAAGGTGTAAAAAACGAAAAGGTGTAAAACTCAAGGGGGCTGTCCGATAGAGCCTGACACCTCTGCCCTTCCCCCTCTCCTTCATTTCCTCTCCCAGCATCGGGGCGCGTCGTTGGCTCACTACCTAGATCAGTGTTTCCCAAACTTTTTTAGTACGTGACCCCTTACAGCAGTACCAAACCTGTCATGACCCCCACATTTATAAGCCTTCCAAAATCGTACTAATTTTAAATGGCACAGATATATTTTAAAATTATAAATATTAATCACAGCAGAGAAAAATAAAATCTCCATTGATCTTTATCAATGTTTATTATAACAATGACTGATTTATTAACATTTTAATGTGAAGAATGTACCTGCTTCTTTGCTACAAGCAAATCAATACGAGGGTCTGTATGGCTCAAGGCACATCGCATGTCTGCTTCAGCATTCAACCTGTTTCTAGCCTTCGATTTGATCACCAGGAGAGTCGAGAAACCACTTTCACAGAGGTAAGTGGATGAAAAAGGAATGAGTACTTTCAGGGCAAATTTGCTGGTCTTGGGGAAAGCGGAGAGCATCTTGACCCAGCAGTTAGAGCTGTTGAACTGTTGCTGTTCCTGGAACTCCTCTTTCGCTGCGGTGTTGTTGATGAGCTCCAAGAATTCCTCTTGTATGTCATCAGGAAGTTCATCCACAGTGCATCGGAAAGGATTGCGAGCAAGTGTCAGCTGTACATTTTCATTTATATCAGTTTCATGAAAATAGCGTTTGAACTCTTCTTGGAGGATTATCAAGTGTTCCTTGATCTCTTGTTGCAGCTCCTCGGCAAGTGGTTCTTCTCCGATGACCTCGTTCAGACGCTGAAAGGAAGCTACATTTCCTTTCAACTTTCCTCTTCCAGAGAGCTAACTTGTCGAGGAAAGCCTTGATGGCATCGGTATGCATTATGATAGTGGTATCTGGGCCCTGTAGTTGCCGGTTGAGTCCATTCAAAGCTTCAAAAACATCTGCCAAGTAGGCAAGACTACACTTAAATGGCCCCTGAATGTCATTTAACAGCTGATCCGTTTTCTTCCCTTGAGCTGCCAGAAATATCAGCAATTCATCAAAGAGTTCAAATACACGGGCGAGAACATTACCCTTTGACAGCCAACGAACAGATGTGTAGAACAGTAGATCTTGGTGAGCAGAATCCATGTCTTGGCACAACCTACGAAACAGCCTGGTGTTGAGTGCCCCTCCTTTGATATGGTTGACGATGCGGATCACTGTTTCCAAGGTAGCTTTGAGAGGAGCAGGAAGCGTCTTGGAGGCAAGAGCCTCACGGTGGATCAGGCAGTGTGTTGTAATGATGTGTTAGACCCTTCATGACCCCCAGAAAAGGGGGGTCATGACCCCCAGTTTGGGAACCCCTGACCTAGATGGATGGCCCCAGCAGCAGCCAGCCCGCACCCCCCCAACCACCCTCTCTCTGTCTCTCTCCTGTTGCCACCCGACGGTATTTCACTGAGCGAGTTTTACAGCACCTTTGAGTATTTTCACTTTCTATCCCTTTGCAGTAATAGTTAATCATCTACTTCAACATTCTTCACTCTGCTATTAGACTAGTGTCCTTTTTTTTATAATGCATACATTTATCTACAAGTGAAAAACTAAATCTTTCATCTTTAATATCTTTTTTCTATAAACGTAATCTTTTCATCTGGTAATCATTCATCTGCGCTTCATCAATTACACAGGAGTTAACTTATAATGAAAAAAATATATACATTCTTTCATTCTCGTATGAAAGAATATGTAAAAGAATTAAAATAAGTAAGACTATTCAATAATACTTAAGGTTCGACGTAATTAAACAGTCCGCTACGCTACGGCTTCATTCTATCATTTTTTTCCATTATCTTTCCACATAATATTTTATTTTCCCACGATAATTTTCCTTTCTCCACCCACATTTAGGAGGAAAAACACCCGAAAGCAAGGAACACAACCACCACCACATCAACCACCACCACCACCACCACCACCACCACCACCACCAAGACCTCTTATAGTCTCCGCGCCTGATAACCGTGGCTGCGGTAGTCGGTGGGAAGGTGGGGCTTAGGGAAGGCTGGAGGTAGAGAGGGGAGGAATCTTGAGCACCAGTGGAGGGGACGGGAGCTGAAAGGGAGCCAGAGCAACAAACGAGTATTTTTAAAAGTTGGAATGAACTGAACACTCACTCCCACCTGCTCTTAAGAAGCTCTCGAGACTTCTGGGTGTGGAGTGAAGAGGCGAGGGTCTGAGAGGGTAAAGAGGTGAACATGATAAATTTGTGCAGGGTGAATGAAAGTGAAGTCAAGGGAAAATGTTGAACAGGCAAGGGTGAATGAACAAGGTGAAGCAAAGGGAAAGGATGAACAGGCAAGAGTCAGAGGTTGAGGAGGTGAACATGATAAATTTGTGAAGAGTGAATGAACAAGGTGAGTGAAGTAAAGGGGACACTAAGGGAAAAGGGTGAGCAGGCAAGGTTATGAAGGGTGAATGAACGGGAAGGTGAAGTAATGGGACGGGGGTACTAAGGGAAAAGCGTGAACAGGGAGAGTGAAGGGTAAAGGGGTGTTAAGAGAAATTTGTGTGAAGGTAAGGGATGAAAAGGCAAAATTGTGAAGGATGAATCAACGAGTGAGTGAATTAAAAGAGGGAAAGTTAAGGGAAAGGGGTGGGCGGGTTAAATTTTCAAGGAAAAGTGAAAAGGAAAGGATTCGTTGAAAGAAATGTAAGGGGAAAAACGTGATATAGTTGTGAAGGGTGAATAAAGGCGGAGGGGGGAGGAGGTGAGCGTTAAGGGAAAGAGGTGAACAGGTAAAATTATCAAGGAAGAGTGGAAGTAAGGGGAAAACGGACAAGAAAGTGACGAGTGAGAGAAAGAGCAAAATAATAAGGGAATAGCAAGAGGAAAGAAAGTGATGAGGTGATGCGAAAGGATGAGAACCGAGAAAAAAAAAAAAATCTCAGAATATCCCTCGTCTCTTACTAATTGCTCTACACCTTAACCTCAACACCGTCCCTTCACCAACCTCAAAAACCCTTTAACCTTTCTCTCCAGACGCTCACAGCTGCCCTGTCTCGCCTCTTTCAAGTCTTACAAAAGGGACAACAACCTCTCGACCCCGTGACATTAGACCAGCATGTGCAACCTTCAAGTACTAGGAGAGGTTGTTTTGCCCGCCTATTTTGAGTTCCCCTCCACACTAACAACCTTCCTTTTTTTCACTGGAGTGGAGTAAGGGAGAGAGAGAGGAAAGAGATGAGAGAGTGGTGAGGAAGAAAGAAGAAAAGAGGCACACAAACTTAAACCTACGTCTCCGTGTTTGTTTCTTTTTTAGTCTTTCTGGAACTGTTTTGTGCACTTCAATTATATTTTGAGTCGATACATTATTTTTCCTCTCGTTGCCACCAAATCAGAACTTCTTGTCTTTTTAACTCTTTTCAACTACTGTCTACTTGTTTTAAACTCTTGCAATATTCTCCCTCTCATCTCTCACATTTATCTTTCTATACCCATCTATCATATATACCTATCTATATTTCCTCAATTTAATACTTTAAGTTGCAATGATAGTATGTCTTTTATCTCTCCTATCGAACTCCTATTATCTATCAATCTTGCCTACCTCTCGTCATCAAATCCTATCACACAATAATCCTTCCCCATCACACATGACACACACAACTCTTAGAACAACAACAACAACGGATCTCGCCCACGACCTAATTAGACCACTACATCAAAACACATGCCACTCCCACCACACACCTACACACGTCAGTCATCCCTCGAGTCTCTTAATAAGAAAACGAGTAAACAATTTTTTTACAGCAGTTAATGTGGGAGGAAACTACTCTGTCAACACTCCTCTGGCAGCCTGCAGACCACCTGGGAGTACTTGAGGCGTAGGCGACGTGAGGCAGTGAGTGACGTACTTTAGACAGAGGAAGGAAAATAAAAAGGAGGCGGGCGACTTAGTGTTAAGATTCTCGTGTGGGGTTTAACAGGGGAGGAGTGTAAAAGATTAAGACACCTCTGGCAGTTTCTCGGTTCCTCGGTTCCTAAGGCCAGCGTTCCCGTGTTCGCATCGTTTTGGGAGCTTAGAAACATCGCCGAGGAGGAGTACGAGAGAAGATAAAGGGTGCTGATGAGGAGGAAGAATGAGTGGGAGGGATTGTGAGGAGGATTTGCGGTTACATAACTGCTCTCTCTCTCTCTCTCTCTCTCTCTCTCTCTCTCTCTCTCTCTCTCTCTCTCTCTCTCTCTCTGTCCTCGTCCGTATATGTGTGTGTGTGTGTGTGTGTGTGTGTGTGTGTGTGTGTGTGTGTGTGTGTGTGTGGACGCGTCCGTGTCCGCGTCTGTGTGTGTCCGTGTCCGTGTCCGTGTCCGCGTCCGTGTATGTATGTGTGTGTGGACGCGTCCGTGTCCGCGTCTGTGTGTGTGTGTGTGTGTGTGTGTGTGTGTGTGTGTGTGTGTGTGTGTGTGTGTGTGTGTGTGTGTGTGTGTGTGTGTGTGTGTGTGTGTGTGTGTGTGTGTGTGCGCAATTAATATCTCCACCCAACGCTCCTAACCTACAGTAATTTCCTTCACTTTCTCTTGGTCTGGTCACCCATTACTCCTCATTTCCTTAATCCATCGTTTTTAATCGGTTCTACATTCTCTTTTATTCAGACTTACTTTCCCAACATACGAGTTTTTCAGTCATCTTACTCTCCAGCTTCCCTCATCCACCTAAACCAGTACGTGGAATGTCTTATTTTTATGCTCTTTTCCCTGGAACTCTTACTTTTATTCGTATTCTTACCTCTTCCAATCACCGTCAGTCACTTCCGTTTACTTGTTTTTTTCACCGTCTTTTCTCGTTCATACTTTTTATCATTACATTCATCCTACCTTAACCACACGTTCATTATAGTCGTAAGTTATCTAACATTCTCTAGCACCCAAATATTTCCTTTCAATCTAAGCTATTACACTCCATAATCGTTAATCTTCATCTTGTGTATAGTAACTTGCCTAATATTTCCCTACTGTTTCCACCCTAATTATTACGTTCACTGCACTACCTTATCCACACCTCTTCTTTCTAAAGCCTTACATTCCTCACTCGCTTACCTAGCTACACAAAGAATGAACAGGACTTGTGTACTGGCAATCCATAGTCCCTAATCCACCAAGACGAGACGAAGGTTTAAGGTGAAGCCTTTCTATGGAGTCCCAAGCTAGATATCACGGGACAACACACGCATGCTTGAACATACTACTAAACCTATTTTGTCAGTCTCGTTGTGGACTGAATCTTGGCGTAATATTCTGCTATGTAAGAGGGGAAAATTGGACAACTGCAACAAAGAGATAAAAGAAAAGGCTACGTAGTTACCAGTCCCCGTGCAGTTTCGAGAGAATTAACGAAAGAAAGGCATAAATGTCATAAGAAGATGGAACTACGTACAGTCAGGTATGGAGTTCCAGAGTTAATCAGAGAAAGGTATGAATGATTTGAGAGTACAGGTTAACTCTTGCTTTAGAGAGGTGGATACAATAGGAGTGAGAGAAAGAAGAAAGTTTTGAGCAGCGAGGCCGAGGAGGAAAGAAAATATATAGTATTCAGAGGTATCATGGCATCACGCAAGTAATCCGTTAACCACTTTAAGCAGCGAGCTTCTCCAGAGAACACGAGCAACTTCCATAGCAACCCACCAACACATCCTTACCTCACGACGCGGCTGTTATTTAGGAGATTGCACGCCACACGTACGCACACTAACAAAGAAAAAAAAAAAACGCGTAGTGTAGTGGTTAGCACGCTCGACTCACATTCGAGAGGGTCCGGGTTCGAGTCCCGGAGGCGGCGAGGCAAATGGGCAAGCCTCTTAATATGTGGCCCCTGTTAACCTAGCAGTAAATAGGTACGGGATGTAACTCGAGGGGTTGTGGCCTCGCTTTCCCGGTGTGTGGAGTGTGTTGTGGTCTCAGTCCTACCCGAAGACCGGTCTATGAGCTCTGAGCTCGCTCCTTAATGGAGAAGACTGGCTGGGTGACCAGCAGGCAACCGAGGTGAATTACATCACATACACGGGTCAGTACTAAAAGAAAACTAAGAGATAGCAAGATTAGGCGGAACGACGAAAACGAGGAGAGAGAGAAAGGGAAGTGGGAGATTTGTGTGGGTGGCTCTAGTAGAATGTAAATACTGTTCACTCCTCCACTTGTTGATATTCTAGGTAAATGTTAATTGGTAACTCGTCTGTGTCTACTGCTCAGTAACAGATGCGTTGTCCTATGCATGCATTCGGTTACGGTTCGTGTGTCTCGATTTCTCTACTTTTGTTTTCTTTTTTTTTTTTTTTTTTCTTTTATTAGCTATATCTTCCACTCTTCCGCATCCTCCTCCTCTTCTCCCTTCCTGCGGTAATAATCCCGTCAGCCCGCCGTCAGTTAGCCGTCAACCCCGCAGCGAGGCCTTCACTCAAACACTCACTGGGTCACGCAACAAACCTCTCCATCAGTCAACTAATCAATTCGCCACTTAACAACAACAAGCGCACCAATCAGAGCAGGAATCAATTAAGCAATTATTACAACCTACACGACACTAAAATATTACCTGCTGGTGTGCTTGTTCCTGCCTCATTCATGTCTATTTTCTTTAATTATTCATGTTTTTCTATTCTTAAAGATTCCTTTGTCCATTTTCCCTATCTTTTATATCAATCCTGTAAACAAAAAGAAAATAAATTGCGTTGATTGTTTCGATTTCGTGTTATTGAATCCTGCGATTAATTAAAAAAAAAAGATTCTTGAATTCTTAAATTAATGTTAAAAGATGAACACACCCACACCCACACACACACACACACACACACACACACACATCCATGAAGAAGTATTTATATTGTAATTATAATTCCTAGAACCAATAGAGGAACATGAGGAGGAGGAGGAGGAGGAGGAGGAGGAGGAGGAGGAGGAGGAGGAGGAGGAGGAGGAGGAGGAGGAGGAGGAGGAGGAAAGGACGAGAGGAGGAGAGGAGGAGAGAAGGAGGACGAGGAGGAGAGGAGGAGGAGGAGGACGAGGAATATACAACGGAATACAAAGGAAGACAAACAGTAACAAACCCTTTGGTCCTTACTAGGCTGTTTGTGGAGACTATCTACTAACTAACTAGGAGGAGGAGGAGGAGGAGGAGGAGGAGGAGGAGTTGGTAATGGTGGGAAGGCTCCTAATGGCTGTCCTGCTCCGGTAGTCAACACACACACACACACACACACACACACACACACACACACACACACACACACACATTGACATTCCTCTAATCTATTTTCCTTCCTATCCTATCCACCTACCTAATATTTCTCTCTCCCTCTCTCTCTCTCTCTCTCTCTCTCTCTCTCTCTCTCTCTCTCTCTCTCTCTCTCTCTCTCTCTCTCTCATCATCATCATCAAGGTTGCATGACTCTGAATTCCAGGAAACACACACACACACACACACACACACACACACACACACACACACACACACACACACACACCAGTGCACTGCTCTTTTCATGAGTGTTCTGTTTTACATGAGAGAGAGAGAGAGAGAGAGAGAGAGAGAGAGAGAGAGAGAGAGAGAGAGAGAGAGCGCCCCGTCGCCCCTCCAGCATGCGCCGTTACGTCATTGGGATGAAGCCATAAATCGAGAACGCACAGTGGCCACGCTTCACTCGGGTAGGATAGCAATTCTTTTCTCTCCCTCCGTCTGCTCCCTTTCCTCCCCCTCGCTTTCTCCTTCCTGCCAGCCAGAGTGTTTCCTTCCACTACTACACTGACACACACACACACACACACAGTCATCATCACCGCCATCACCATCCCTCCAGTTGTGAACAAAGGTCCCTTTCTCAATCTTCCCTCAGAGTTACAGCAGTGCATCAATCTTCGCCAAGTTCTGCCAGGGAAGTTTTCAGTTTCATTTCTCGTGTCCGTTTGTCTGTGTGTCGCGTTAGTCAAGTCTCTATTTCTCTCCATCTGACATGAACTTTTGTTTTGTTCTGTTTTGGTTTTATTTTTCCAGCCTGTCTGTCTTCATACTTGCTTCATTGTTATTGGTTTGTGTTTGGTTTTGATTTCTTTTCCGTGTTGATGTTTTTTTATTTCATGTCTTTACTAGATTCTAACATTTTTTTTCACTATCTGTTTCGTCTTCATATCTCCTTAGTATATTGATCTCCTTTCATTTCATTTGGTATATTCCACCCATGTCCTTGTCCATCTTCATCTATCTTCATACTTAGTTCATTCGTCTTGGTTTGGTTTGTGTGTTGTGTTTGGTTGTCCCCTATTCTCTCATCCATGTTTTCCAGTATTTCCAGTCTCTCTATCTGTCTTCATATTGTTTGGTATATCAGGATTGGTCTGTTCTCTTATCCATGTTGATCTTCCTCCCATTCCCTTTGTTATATTCCTCACAGTCATCCTTCCACTGGTTTGTCGGCACTTCCTAAGATTCTCCACTGAATTGTTAATATTCCTGAGGTGGCGTGCCGCCGATGATGATCTAAAGATTACTTTTACACAGACAATAATAAACTGATGAATAAATGGCTAATTGTATCCTTTTAAGTGCAACTATTGTAATACTGCGCTGCCTCACGCCTCGACTGGTTGGTTTCATAGCTGAAGGAAAAATAATGGAAGAGTTGATCAGCTGTAAACTTCCATCTCTGTGTTCCATGACGTCTACACTGTGTCATCCTGTGCTGGTCTTTTTCTTGCCTCGTGCCGTAAAGATGAGCACTTTTCTGCGATTTATCTGTTGTGGTGATGTACTGACGTGTTATGGAAATTATCACACATCATTAGCACTTTTTTATCAACAGAATTACACACATATATATACACATACACATACATTGGTAGGAGTACTGATGTGTGTGGTTGATTACGATTACATGAACACTACAGAAAACAAATGAATAAGATAAATAGACGAATAAAAAACTCGATAACAATACAACACCACACAAAACTCTCAGCTCTCAGCCAATTCTACTCTTTAACATCTGTTCCAATACCAATCTAACATCCATCATCGACATAGCCACAACAATGATAGTTCCAGCAACCGTCGCCTTCAGCCAAGCCGCCATAAGGGTGTTTACAAGTGTGCTCATTCCCAGCGGAGCCATCGCCCTCAGTAGGCCGCACAGATGGCCGAGTAGCCGTAAAGAAGGAAGCACCAGCGTATACACACCCGTCAGCCCACTCAAATTTTCAAATTCAAATTCAAATTCAAATTGTTTATTTAGCTTTTACAAACAAATTCTAAACATGTTATGTGATACAGCTGGGCCCGTTAAATGGAAACATTTTTTACAGGCCCCTATGAGATGCTTATCATTAATTAATTTTGAGACAGTTTAGACTTTATCTTAAAAACTTAACACTTCACTGTGTTGAAATAGAGAAAAAAAGATACTAACAATAACAAATATTATAACAATGAGAAGAATGAGACTATCTTTACAACTTACAACGTCACTGTACTGATAGAGAAAAAAATGCTAACAATAACAAATAATAATGAGAGATGATAAAAATAGCAAAATAAAGGTAATAGTCAAATTTATAAGAATAACAGGGTGCATAATAAATAGTTAATAACCTAAAACAATTGCTTTTTTGTTTTTATTTTGAAAGTAACCTTATTTTCACAATTCCTTAAAATGTCAGGGAGTTCATTCCATTTAATACAGCAGAAACAAGTAACAAACCTCTTCTGCATTTCTAATTTGCGAACATGGGTCTGAGATTCCATCTGTTGCGTGTGTATGTATGGTGGACATCAAATGCTCTTGGTATTGCAATGGATTGATCACTGTGTACATGGCCATATATATATATATATATATATATATATATATATATATATATATATATATATATATATATATATATATATATATATATATATATATATATTTGAGGCATACTAGCGTGTATACATCATGTACTTTGAGGATTCCTAGTTCATTGAAAATTGGTGCATCGTTTTTTTTATTTTAGCAATCATGCGCATTATTCTCTCAAGACGCCCACACTACCTCAACCCGTCAGACTCTCTTCACAAATTGGTTTACATACAGCTTGTCGCATGTCAGCTGTCAGCCACTATCCTGACAATCAGTCACGACCCATGCCAGACTGACGCGACTGTGTGAGATGTCTTTACAAGAGAGAGAGAGAGAGAGAGAGAGAGAGAGAGAGAGAGAGAGAGAGAGAGAGTCAAACAAATAAGTAATTACAAGTGATGATCACCAATCTAATAAAAAAAGAGGCAAATACACACACACACACACACACACACACACACACACACACACACACATGACACGTTACTGTCAATTATGATAGACGGTAGAAGTGTGAACCAAGACAAGAATGTAATAGTAACAGCTGTGTACACACCTCCTTCACATTCAAGGTATGGTAAACCTGAACATTTTGATGAAATGGACGGATTGTTGCTTAATTACACTAATAATGAAAGCAATCACTAAGGTAGCTACGAGCAGCATCTTTAATGGGCCAAACGTTTCGACATTTCATCTTATGTCATCATCAGTGGTCTAAAATAAAATAAAACGATAAAACAAATATAAGTATAAAAGAATAAAGTAAAAATACAAAGAGGGATTCCAATACTGGAATCCCTATATATTTCCCAAGTAAAGCCATCCCTCAACAATACTCTGTCAGCATACCCACTTATGATAGTGTGAATTTTTACCATTGTAATTCTCTTTGTATTTTTACTTTATTCTTTTATACTTATATTTGTTTTATCGTTTTATTTTATTTTAGATCACTGATGATGACATAAGATGAAATGTCGAAACGTTTGGCCCATTAAAGATGCTGCTCGTAGCTACCTTAGTGATTGCTTTCCTACTGAAAATACGATTTCCCAGAAATCAACCTGTTACGGATACACTAATAATGATTACCATAATTTGTTGTGTGGATATTTTCACGCTCATACGGGAACAATGAGGGATTTTGTGGAGGTAAACGATGATCACAGTGACGAGCTGGTTGGTGTTGTTGGGAACATTTACACTGATTTAAATTCTCTCGGTTTTTCTGCAACTAGATGGAATAAGGATTTACCTAGAGATAGAAATTTATATGGTAAGAAATTTATTGAAAACTGCAAAAATAATAATGTATTTATTTCTAATGGGAGGCTTGGTGACGACTGTGGGGTGGGTTGTTGTTGATTAATTCATTGCGCCCTTGGCGTCATACAATGAAAATTATGGGAACCAAACATCAAAATTACAGCAAAAAAGTTACACACACACACACACACACACACAGGCATATACAAAGAATATCAACAAACAAATAATTTGTGGTGAGCAAAAGGTGACAAGGTGATGTGATCAGCAGCTACCAAAGAGCGGGTGACGTGCCAGAACGCGGTCTGAGTTGTCATGTGTCAGTAGATACTGACACACAGCAAGTAGTGGCTGTCCTTGAGGAAGCAGATCACTGACTTCTGGGCAGGTCAAACAGTGCTGCAGGGTGTTACCGTTAGGAATGTAGTACAGAGGGCAGGAAAAGAACTGGGGCACATCCGCTTCCCAGCGGCTTGCCAGAGAATTTATGAGTGCAATATTTCTTAGTTCTTGTGGCAAAGTATTCCAGCATTGGCCCTTATTGTGGAGATATTCTGTTAGGTGTGAGTGGTCATGGGCATAGCGTACTGTAGACCCCTACTAACGCAGGGTTCCTCAAAGTATTGTGTCACTAGTTTGTGTTCAATGGGTAGCCACACCTTGAATAATGAATAAACAACTGAAATCTACTACAACCACTACTATTACTATTAACAGATCACGCGGGGACGCCACGGATCTTCCGATCTTTCTAAAATTTCCGATTGGGGCAGAAAAAATCTAGTAGTTTTCAATGCCTCAAAAACTCAATTCCTTCATCTATCAACTCGACACAACCTTCCAGACAACTATCCCCTCTTCTTCAATGACACTCAACTGTCTTCCTCTTCCACAATGAATATCCTCGGTCTGTCCTTTGCTCATTATCTTAACTGGAAACTTCACATCTCATCTCTTGCTAAAACAGCTTCTATGAAGTTAGGTGTTCTGAGGCGTCTCCGCCAGTTTTCTCGCCCTCCAACTGCTTACTCTGTATAAGGGCCTTATCCGTCCCTGTATGGAGTACTCTTCGCATGTTTGGGGGTTCCAGTCACACAGCTTTGCTTGATAGGGTGGAATCAGCTCTTCGTCTCATCAACTCCCTCCTCTGACTAACTGTCTTCAGTCTCTTTCTCACCGCCGAAATGTTGCATCCCTTTCTATATTTTATCGCTATTTTCATGGTAACTGTTCTACTGATCTTGCTAACTGCATGCCTCCCCTCCTCCTGCGGCCACGCTGCACAAGGCTTTCTTCTTCCTCTCATCCCTATTCTGTCCAACTCTCTAATGCAAGAGTTAACCAGTACGCTCAATCATTCATCCCTTTCACTGGTAAACTCTGGAACTCCCTCCCTGCATCTGTATTTCCAAATTCCTACAACTTGTCTTCTTTTAAGAGGGAGGTATCGAGGCATTTGCTCCCCTAATTCTGGCTGACGGTTTTGGCACTTTTTGTACTCTTTGGAGAGCCAGCGCTCAAGTGGGCTTTTTTCTAACTTTCTTTTTTTTTGCCCTTGGCTAGCCCTCTTCCCTACGTAAAAAAAAAAAAAAAAACTACCACTACTACAACAACTACTACGACTACTACTACTGCTGCTTCTGCTACTACTACCACAGTCTCTACTAATACTACGAAATAATAATGCTGACGATATACATCTAATACTTCCGGTACTGGCAAGTAATATTAATAAGTTAACTATTTATATGTAGCACAACTTCTTCCCTTCCCTTACTGGCTAATCAAAAGTAATAACGATATTTCTCTCTCTCTCTCTCTCTCTCTCTCTCTCTCTCTCTCTCTCTCTCTCTCTCTCTCTCTCTCTCTCTCTCTCTCTCTCTCTCTCTCTCTCTCTCTCTCTCTCTCTCTCTCTCTCTCTCTCTCTCTCTCTCTCTCTCTCTCTCTGCCACAGTTTCCTTAATGCCCACAAATCAATCTTCACACTTCCCTTTCCATAGCAATAACAAATCTTTACATCCTACGATCATTACTCTCTCTTTTTGCTATCAATATTTATCCTTGAATTTCTGAGAGACAAACAGACAGACACACGTGGAATGACAAGTTTACCAACATCTTGCTAGTCTGATTGCAAAGTGCTGATATTTCCTGAGCTACATTTCCCCCAGATCTTTCCTTCCTTAGACCAGCCCTGCCACGCCACGGCCCCTCTACCCCTGCCAATGCCACTCAGTCTCGCCCAGCCTCCCTCCCTCTCACTCAGTCACCCCGCTGGCTTTGGATGGCCCCGAGGCTCTATAGAAATGCATGTATGTAAATGTATGTGAATCAGAACCTTTTATCTCTGCAACTTCTCTCCATCTTACTTGCTATCTGCTCTCCTTCTTTCTCTTCCTCCTCTTCTTTCTGTATGTCTCTCTCTTTCACTTTCTCTATCTCTACCTCTCTTCCTTCCCCGCCAGCACCAGTGACCTATTTCCATCACTCCTTCTCTTCTTCTTCTTCCGAGGTATATCTCTTCCTCCTCCTCCTCCTCCTCCTCCTCCTCCTCCTCCTCCTCCTCCTCCCTTCTTCCTCCACTTCCTCCATCACGACTACTACTACCCCTTCTGCCAACACCACTTACCCCTCCTCCTCCTCCTCCTTCTCCTCCTTCTCCTAGGAAGACTTAACGTACCATGGTAAGGAAGAGACGAATAACAGGTATATCAACTACTCTCTCTCTCTCTCTCTCTCTCTCTCTCTCTCTCTCTCTCTCTCTCTCTCTCTCTCTCTCTCTCTCTCTCTCTCTCTCTCTCTCTCTCTCTCTCTCTCTCAGCGCAAATATAACGCTATCCATGGAGACAGAGAGAGAGAGAGAGAGAGAGAGAGAGAGAGAGAGAGAGAGAGAGAGAGAGAGAGAGAGAGAGAGAGAGAGAGAGAGAGAGACTCCCTTCCTGACTAACCAACATGATATATTCCAGTGATTTTCAACTAATTTATGAGAAGGGATTTAATCTCTCTCTCTCTCTCTCTCTCTCTCTCTCTCTCTCTCTCTCTCTCTCTCTCTGTATTGTGGTTAATATTGGCCTACTTTATCAAGGTCTCTTCTTTTGCCCCTTTTCTTTCCTTTCCTCTTCCTGTTCCTCTTCCTCCTCTTCATTTTATTCTTTCCTCCCCGCGACCACCAAAAAAATAACCTCTTCCTGATTTTTTCCCGTAACTCTTGGAAATGTTGGTCTCTTAATTTATCTCTCTTCCTCAGCATTATCATTCTCTTCACGTTGGTTTATCATTATATACATAGAGTGATGTTGGTGACAATGAAAGTAGTAGTAGTAGTAGTAGTAGTAGTAATAGTAATAGTAGTAGATGTAGTGGTGGTGGTGGTGGTAGTGATAATAGTAAAAGAAATAGTTGTTTTTGTTGTTGTTGTTGTTGTTGTTGTTGTTGTTCTTGTTATTGTTGTTGTTGTTGTTTTTGTACTAGTAGTAGTAGTAATAGTAGTAGTAGTAGTAGTAGTAGTAGTAGTAGTAGTAGTAGTAGTAGTAGTAGTAGTAGTAGTAGTAGTAGCATCAGCCCCACCATCACCAACAATAATAACAACAACAACAACAAGATGAGCAGCAGTAACAACGGCAGCAGCGGCGGCGGCAGCTCGTTAATGGGCGGGCTTTCGGGGAACAAAGCAGCATCGCCTCGCTCCGGAGTCCAGACAAATTGACACGCGGGCATCATATTTTTATCCAGGGAAGGAAAATGGAGAGCGAGTGATTAACAAAAAACGGGAAAGTAATTTGCTTGGGGTTACCTCCTGTCGAGAGTTATATGGGAGGAAACTCTCTCTCTCTCTCTCTCTCTCTCTCTCTCTCTCTCTCTCTCTCTGGTAATTCTTAAAAATTGTTTCTCTTTCGTCTTTCGCTCATGGTTAATTCTATTCTTCATTCTTTTCTCTTGTTTACTTCACTATATCTCCTCCTCCTCTTCCTCCTCCTCCTCTTCTTCCTCCTCCTCCCCCTCCTTCATCTCATTTTGTTATGTCTCACATTTTTCCAGCCGTATTTTCTTTCTTTCCCATGTATTTTATTCGCTTCTCTCTCTCTCTCTCTCTCTCTCTCTCTCTCTCTCTCTCTCTCTCTCTCTCTCTCTCTCTCTCTCTCTCTCTCTCTCTCTCTCTCTCTCTCTCTCTCTCTCTCTCTCTCTGTCAAGGCGAAATGTTGCATGGATGAAACACACCCACTCACACACACACACACACACACACACACACACACACACACACACACGTTTTTTGTTCCAGCCAGTGATTCTTTTGTCTGTGTGTGTGTGTGTGTGTGTGTGTGTGTGTGTGTGTGTGTGTGTGTGTGTGTGTGTGTGTGTGTGTGTGTGTGTGTGTGTGTGTGTGTGTGTGTGTGTGTGTGTGTGTGTGTGTGTGTGTGTGTGTATCCATGCAGTGTGTGACGTGTGAGAGAGAGAGAGAGAGAGAGAGAGAGAGAGAGAGAGAGAGAGAGAGAGAGAGAGAGAGAGAGAGAGAGAGAGAGAGAGAGAGAGAGAGAGAGAGAGAGAGAGAGAGAGAGAGAGAGAGAGAGAGAGAGAGAGAGAGAGAGAGAGAGAGAGAGAGAGAGAGAGAGAGAGAGAGAGAGAGAGAGAGAGAGAGAGAGAGAGAGAGAGAGAGAGAGAGAGAGAGAGAGAGAGAGAGAGAGAGAGAGAGAGAGAGAGAGAGAGAGAGAGAGAGAGAGAATAAGGAGGAGCAGAATGTATATAAGACGTAATAGTGGAAAGAAAGACGATAAAGGAAGAGAAAGAAAGAGAGAGAGAGAGTAAAGGATAATGAGGAAAGACAGAAAATTATGAAATGGAGAGGATTGGGAGAGAAGAAAATACAACCTCCACATTAAGAAACTGTACACTTTTTTTTAATATGAAGAATGACAAAAAAAGACTATAAGCTGAGAGAAAAAGAGAAGGAATGCTGGACAGAAAGGAATGTGAAGATGGAAAGGAGGAAAGAGAGAGAAAAGAAGAGAGTTAATAGAGATAATGAAAGGAGGAAATAAAGGAGATACTTTGAATATGAAAGAGAAAATAAATGGATCAGAGAGTGGGTGAGCGAGAGAGAGAGAGAGAGAGAGAGAGAGAGAGAGAGAGAGAGAGAGAGAGAGAGAGAGAGAGAGAGAGAGAGAGAGAGAGAGAGAGAGAGAGAGCATCAACGCACCTTCGCAGGACGCGTCTCCAGGATGTGGAACTTGTTCACGGCCGCGGTGCCTCACGTCCAGGAGATGAACACACACAGTGTCAAACTGATGGCACATAAGTGGAGACAGACACTGCCAACTCCTCTGACACTCTTTGTGACGTGACACTCAGTGTAGTGCAGTGCGTGAATAGTGCTAGTGAAGTGAAAAGAATAGTGCTCCATTTACATGCTGACCATCTTGTATATTATCTATTTTTAAGTCTTGTAAATATTGTAGAGAAATAGATTGTAGTACCCTTAGAATAGGTAGCACACGACAGTGCGCCTTTGGGTACATGTTCTTCTGTATAAATTATGTTTAAATAAAAAAAAAAAAAAAAAAGAGAGAGAGAGAGAGAGAGAGAGAGAGAGAGAGAGAGAGAGAGAGAGAGAGAGAGAGAGAGAGAGAGAGAGAGAGAGAGAGAGAGAGAGAGAGAGAGAGATATACATCACCATTTTTATCACCTTTTCCCAACTTCCTCTTCCTAAAAAAAAAATAAATAAACAAATAAATAAATAAACACCACAGTTTTTTTTTCACATCCTCCCTTCCCTCACCCTCTTCATCATCATCATCATCTTACTTCCCCTCTCCCTATCCTTCTCCATTCTAACCCCACCTCTTATCCTCCCTACTATTCCCTCTCCCAAAATACCCAGCCCCAACCACACCCTCCCTCCCACCTCCCTATAACCAGCAGGGTCATTAAGGGATCAAAAAACCCCAATGACGCGATCGTGTGGAAGAAAAACGTTTATAAAAGCCATTGGATTGTCTATAAATATATGACTGAAAAGCTTGTAAGGAGTTTTGAGTTTGTAATGACGCTGC